>NC_068985.1:61847450-61852222 GCF_001194135.2 Octopus bimaculoides | reverse complement strand
TATATATATATATATATATATATATAGATAGATAGATAGATAGATAGATAGATAGATAGATAGATAGATAGATAGATAGATAGATATACATATATATACATATATATATATATATATATACAGAGAGAGAGAGAGAGAGAGAAACAAATAGATAGATAGATATGCATATACATACACACACATACATACATATATGCATACATACATACGCGTAGACATACACATACACACGTGGTTGCTTTGCTAGTAAAAGAATCAAATCAGGCAACTAATAAGGAAGAACATACAGAAAAATCTAAACCCTTTTATAGTAAAACCAGGTTAATCACGGCCTTTATATATTTTCTGCATTGGTCTTAACATAGAACTAAACAACAACAACAACAGCAACAACAGCTGCAACAACAACAGTTACAACAGTTTAAAACATTGGATAAATAATAGAATATTTGTTTGAATTTCAGAGAAAATCTCAATAATTCCTCGGTTTTACTGCATTTTTTTTTTCACTGCTAAAAACAAAAACAGAAATAAGTAGAATTTTGCTCCTTTTTCCCTCAGTGTTTCAATATGTAGAATCAATGAAATTTTATGTGGAAGGCTGTTCCAGGTGACAGCTGTGCAAGCGTTTATGAAAATAAGATGCCTGGTGGATGTTTTGTTGCTATTGTCTCGACTATTTACACTATTGGTGTGTAAGTAACATTGCTAAAAGAGGATTGTCAATGGTCATAAATTGAATGTGAAAAGCCTGTTATTTCATTCTAATTACTATTTGCCGGTTTTTGCAGAGTTCGTGTTATACTGATTAAATATCAACACCATTTAGTTAACAGAGTTAACAAAGAAAGAGGTGAGTTGTTAACATATTAACTCCAGAGACCCTTAAATATCTAGACATATATAGTGAAGAGAGGAAAAACAATATTTGTCACTGACTAATATCTTCAGTGTTGTTTTAGTAAGTGAGGGAGACAACATCAGTGATGTTTCGACCATATTGTGACCTCATCAATGAAAGCCTAACTTTCACCATACTATCCAAAGTTGTGGTATTAATAAATTATTAACTAATAAATAAATGAACAATATGGTATACTGGCTGACTTAGACATGAGCATTGACCAAGAATTAAATAATTCATGAAAAACAGCATAGCGCCTCTCTTTTAATATTCGTTTCAAACTCAGGCACAAAACCAAGTTTCAGTGCTGTTGATTACCTCCCTTCCCTACTATCTTTCCATTTACTTTTTCTTTACTCCTTTCTCTCCATTTTTTTTTTTTCGGTATATTGTAAAATATATCGAAAATACTTTATATTGTAAAACCTCCAGTCTTCACAATTGTATGTCGGGTAGTGCACCGACACTGCTTTACTCACCTTATCAGATACAAACTTAGAGAAAATATTACTACCGGTCTTTGGTCATCTACCACATAGAATACTTTCAAAACAATAGAGGATAGTAAAGAGTAGTATCTAATGACCTGCAGGACATTCACTTGTGTAATACAAAGAACACTTCTGAGAAAATATATATTTGTAATATAAACAAAAGGAAAAAGCAAGAGAAACTGGTGGAGGGAATACCCGAACAAGATTGACCTTGACTGCTAATTTATATTACTCAGAATTGATAAGGTTGATCTAAAGATCTTTGACTATACACCATAAACTTACTTCACTAAATATAGCAGCTAATGCCGAAATTAACTAAATATGGTGAGTCATTTACTTGGGCACTCCACTTTTCCTATCCCTCTCCACATACAAAACTAACAGTAGCATAATTAATAATTCCTTGTACTATCGGCACCAAGCCTGAAATTCCGCAGGAAAGTACTAGAGGACACCTGTCCTCAACCGGTACTTACAGTATCGATCCCGAAAAGATAAAAGCAGTCGACCGTGGCAGCATTTACACTCAGAATGTAAAGCCGAAAAAAAGGCCACCAAGCATTTTGTCTGTTAAAAATATATTTTATAATCGATAAATGTTCGTGAAGTGAAGATAAACAAATTAGCAACAGCATCAATAACCACCGCAACAACCGAATAAGGAAAAAGTATCAGGGGAAATAATCATATATAAGTAGGAACCTCATTAACTACACTTTTTTAAACGAACTTATGAATATGTGTACGTATATATATATATATATATATATATATATATATATATACGTACATACATTTGTACATATACATACATATGCACAACACACTCTTTTACTTGTTTCAGTCATTTGACTGCAGCCATGCTGGAGCACCGCCTTTAGTCGAGCAAATCAAAGTATTTACTCTATCGGTCTCTTTTGCCGAACCGCTAAGTTACGGGACGTAAACACACCAGCATCGGTTGTCAAGCGATGTTGGGGGAACAAACACAGACACACAAACATATACACGCACATACATACATATATACATGTATACGACGGGCTTCTTTCAGTTTTCATCTACCAAATCCACTTACAAGGCTTTGGTCGGCCCGAGGCTATAGTAGAAGACACTTGCCCAAGGTGCCACGCAGTGGGACTGAACCCGGGACCATGTGGTTGGTAAGCAAGCTACTTAGCACATAGCCACTCCTGCGCCTATACATAGCCACCTCTGCGCCTATACATATATATTGCGTACATGTATGTGTGTGTGTATGTATGTATATGTATATAGGTATTTGCATATATGTGTATGTATGTTTGTATCTCTCTCTCTCTCTCTCTCTCTCTCTGCATATACATATATATATATATATATATATATATATATATATATATATATATATATATATATATATATATATATATATATATATGCACGTGCATGTGTGCATACGTGTATATGCATGCATATGGAGAACAGGGAGAGATCGAGATCGGTTGACAGCTTGACATTTAATACAAAATAAACTTTTGTGTAATATGCTTATACTAAAATATATAAAACCTCTTAAAATGAGAGAAAACCTCCGAGGGAGGATCAGGTCACTTTAGAACCAGGACCACCCACAAATTCCAGCATAGTCCTTTACTCAGCTCTAGTCACCAGATGTAGCTTTAAGTAACATTTATGATACCAAGGAACTCTTACGCGTAAGGGCTGCATTCATTAATTGCAAAGACAACTCTAAACCATTTTACAAATTAACCTAAAATATGCACTGAAAATTCCAATTTGTGTTGTATTACAAAGGAAATATAGAATTAAGACAAATAGGGTATTTTAATAAACAAAATACAAACAAACCAAAAGAATCAGGATTGATTGATGACCATGTTTGCAATTTGTTTTATTATTTTGTGTGTGTGTGTGTGTGTGTGTGTGTGTGTGTGTGTGTGTGTGTGTGTGCGTGTGTGTGTGTGCGTGTGCGCGCGTGTTTGAAGAGTGGATCGAAGAACATATAAAGTTATAAATATCATGTAAATATCGGGTTGAGAAACCATTTTGGATAAAAAAAAATCTACATTATCTTACTGCTATTTTTTGTTTCCAGAATGGTAGGTTTTGATCTGAGGAAGATTTCGCTACTATTTCTTGTAAGTGGAATGTCTACATAGAGACTTGGTCGTAGATGTGATGATTATGTACAGGACTGGCAAAATTATAATTGTATGGATTAAATTGTTAGATAATGAGTTAAATCTATCTATATATATATAATAAGGGGTAAAATTAATTGATTAATCAATAATTAATAATTTTATCAAGTAGTTCGGTATGTTAAAATAATCTTTATCGGTAACTTTATACAAAAATATTAATTATTAGCGTAATTATAATTAGGGTTCATCAAATTGCTTCACCACAGCCGGGTAGATTCGTTACTTTTTTCGCTTTACCTACGTGAATTAAGAGTATTGCTGTCTAGGAGATATTTTATGGTAGAGGAATAGTATTTAACTGCTACTTCTAAATTTGGGTATGTGGTGAAGCAATTTGCTGAACCCTAATTATAATTATGCTAATAATTATAAAATTTTTGTATATATATATATATATATATATATATATATATATGGATTCACGGTGAATATGTCACTTAAGTTTAGGCACCAGAATTAAGTATGGTATTATCCATACAATTTCAAAATAAGGTGATTAAAGTCAAAATAAGCAACAAGCTTATCCAAAGTTAATGCAGTACGATCGTTTCATGCGACTCCATTTATTTAAGCAATGTGAACATTACATCAAATGTAAAACGTTAACGTTTAACGTTAAAACTTCCCCTACTCTATTATAAACTGGTCTACTAGTAGAGAAACCCCACACCTAAAGTAGTTTGCCACTAAACCCAAATAAATTTTATAACTACATCATCCATGTTTGCTATCTATACTGTCTACCCCTTTCCCATTCCCTACAAGGAAAATGCTGGTGCTCTCTTAAGCTTTGAATCACTAGGTCTGATAAAATGATCCATAAATCAGAAACAAAAAAACAAAGAAAATCAGTGACAGTTAAAAATCTGTTTAGAATTATTCACTAGCCGTGTGGACTGGCTGGGTCAAAATGTTTTTTTTTTTTTGTATTCTTCCTTTCTACTTGGAGAGTTTAAATGTAGTTATAAAAATATGTCCTTCTGTTGAAATGTAATTTCAGTAAATTTCTATATCTTTGTGCAGCTGAGCATTGCTCTGCATTTTACATTTGATGTAATGTTCACATTGCTTAATTAAATGGAGTCTCATGAAACGATCGTATTGCATTAACTTTGGATATCCTTGTTGCTTATTTTGATTATATACATATGTGTATGTATATAT
>NC_068985.1:61846579-61847156 GCF_001194135.2 Octopus bimaculoides | reverse complement strand
AGCAACCAAGTTCCCGCCGTTTTTGTTTTTTTTTTAATTTTGGAATTTATTGCGTTTTTAAATTTTGGAATCTAGTTTTCTTGGGAATTCTATTTTTGAATCATTTTGGAATCTTTTTTTTTTTTAGTTAATTTTAGTTAATTTTTGTTTATTTTCAGATCATTAAAATGGAATGTCAAGTTAAGAAAAACGAGCATTTTCGACGCCTCCTTCTTTTTGCTTTTTATCAAGGTTCTAAGGCCGCAAAAGCTACTCGTGACATTTGTGCTGAACCGCTCGGGATTGGTATGCCAAGTTCAAAAATGGAAATTGTGATCTCAAAGACACACCTCGTTCTGGCCATCCAGTTGAGTTCGATGTAGAGTGATTGAACCAACTTTTGCACGAAAATTCTCGTCAAACGACAAGGGAACAGGTAGAGATAATGGAATGCTCTCACACTGCTATAGAGGAGCATCGTCACTCGATGGAAAGGGTTCAGAAGTATGGAGCATGGGTTCCGCATTATTTAAGTAACAACAACAAGAATCAACGATCCACAGTCTCCGCTGGTTTGCTTGCTCGTCACCGCTTAACT
>NC_068985.1:61839005-61846553 GCF_001194135.2 Octopus bimaculoides | reverse complement strand
CGAATCGTTACTGGGGACAAAAAATGGTGTTTGTACATTAATATGAAGCAGCGTAAGGAATGGCTTAGCCCCGGTAAACAAGCAACACCGCGCGTGAAACAAGATCTTCGCGTAAAACTATGTTATGCGTATGGTAGGACTGGAAAGGGATTATTCATTACGAATTGCTTGAACGGAACCAAACAGTCAACGCGGAACTCTGTTCACAGATGAAACGACTCAACACAGCTATTCAAGAGAAAAGACCTAATCGGCAGCATAGAGTTCTTCTGCTGCACGACAACGCCCGCAATCATATCTCCAATATGACTAAGGAAGCCACTCAAACGCATGGCTGGGAAGTGCTGCCACACCCGCCGTACTCTCCTGATTTGGCACCAATGGATTTCCACCTCTTTCGATCTCTTTCAAATGCTGTCCGCGAAGTTTCGTACAATACTGATGCGGAAGTGAGAGCTTGGTTGGATCAATTTTTCGAGTCGAAATCGGGTGATTTCTACCAACGAGGTATTGAAAATCTTGTTGAACGTTGAGAAGAAGTTGTAAACAACAAGGGTGAATTATTGATTAACTAGTTGTTATTTTTTATTAAACCTTTAAAAAATTTAAATTTAAAAAAAACGGCGGGAACTTTATTGCCAACCCAATATAATAGCGGGCATGTACTAGCAGATATATAGAGATATTGAAGTAGAAGTCGTGAAGAGATGGTATAGAAGAATATGCAATAGGGGATTGGTACTAACACATATATGGAGAATTATATTCCCGAAGAATGTATTACAGAAGACATGAACTAAAAGAGATATAGGGAAATATAAAATTAGTTATAATCGGAAGCGTATAATAACAAAACTGTTGGAAGATATTACATTAGAATACGTATTAGAAAGCCTATACTAGCAAGTGTTTCTGTAGAAGATATAATGGTTTCCAATTTTGACACAACGACAGAAATTTAACATCCACCCTGGTACTTGAAGGGCACTTATTTTATCGACCCTGAAAGGAAGAAAAAAACAAAATCCTCCCCGGTGAAATGTGAACTCCAAAAGTAAAGCTGGAAGATATAGAACTTATCATTTTGTTCGAGATACTAAATATTCTGCCAGCTCTCCGCCTAAATGATAATGATAAGTCTATCAGCTATGGGCACAGCGTCTGATCCTTTTTTTTTTTATTTAGGCGTGGGTTATTCGATTTCTCGAACCCAGCTCATAACTGATATTAATTTTATCGATTTCGGAACAATGAAAAGTCGACCTCGGTGGCTCATGAACTCAGAGCGTAAATACTGGGAAGGGATATTGCTGAGGATTTTGTCCCACACTAACGATTCTGCTAGCTCGTTGCCTTATGTACAAAAGGTATAATAGTAAACATGTATTAACAGATAAAATAGCAGAATTTATATATTATAAGACGTATGCTCGTTGATATAACTATAGAAGACTTAATAGTAGAATGCACTAACATATGAAACAGAAGATATAAAAGTACAAGATATGTACTAACAAATATTACTGTAGAAGATATGCTGGAAGACATGTATTAACAGATACTACAGTAGAATACCTATTAGAAGATAACAAATACACTGAACTGCAAAAGAATCGCATGACATGTGTGGCTGTGAAATATGTTTTAATTTATTTATAAATTTTGATAAATCTGATAAAGTCAGTTTCTTGAATGCACTTTGACCACAGTCTATGGGTCGTTTCCAGCACATCAAGATTGTAGGGTGTGACATGTTCAATATCGTCTATGCCCTCCCTGTGTGTTCAAAACGGTCGTACACCATCGTTATATGGAGTGCATGAGGCGGTTCACAAAAGCCAATTGGTACCTGTGCTCACACCCTGAGGAACGCTGCCTCCATTTCAACACGAGTTGTCGGCCTTGGGACCCCTGATTCAGCTGTCTCTAGATTTCATCTCACAAATATTCAATTGGGTTCAAATCCGGGGTGAGAGTCAGCCACGGCATGGTTCTGATGTTGTGCTGACGTAGGAAGTCCATGGTAACCCTGGCATGTGGGAGATAGCATTGTCCTGCTGGAACACGTGGCTATCGTGACGCGCGAAGAAGGGCACGATGTGAGATCTTAGGATTTGGTCAACGTAGCAGTGCTCTGTAATGCAATTCCCTCTGCCTGCACCAACATTTTAGAACACATGGGACCGAATTCTCTGATCCAGGCCTATAGCACCCCAAATAATAATGCTTTAGCCACCCCACACCTCTCTTTCAATGACACATGCGTCTCTGTATTTTCAACCTTCCTATGTCACACCCTCACTCTGCCATCTGAAATGGAAACACAGTATCGGCTCTTGGAGAAAACTATCGACCTCCGTTGTCGATGCTGTGCAGCCCACTGTAGTTGTGCCTGATGGTAGCGGGCAGTGAGGACAAGACCTCGAGCTGGACGACGGCAACGCAGGTTGTTGGCGGGCAGTCGACGTCGTACCGTGTGGTCGCTGATGAGACACTGTTTAGTGCCAATGCTTTCCCGAGCTGTCACGTTGGCAGGTCTGAAGCGATCACGGAAGTATTGCAGGTAGATGAAGCGGTCCTGTCTGGGCGTGGTCACCCGGGGGCGCCCTCTGCGGGCACAGTCTGTAGTGCTGCTGGTGTTGTTGCAGGCGATAGATGGTGCTGAATGGACACTGTAAGATTTCGCAACAACCACGGCACGCAACCCTGCTTGCAATCGGCCGATAGCTTGTTCTTTTTGTGCTGCTGACAATCGGGTCATACTTGATGCGTCCAAATTCGAATTTATTCTTAACTAACCACACAAGGTTGAAATACAGAGGGGACAATACAAAGACAGACAAAGACACAAAGTGGAGGGGAAAAAACAAATGAAGAATGATGAAATGTGAAGAAAGAAAATGCGGAATGACAGCCATTCGACCCCACCTCCCAAATGGTTTCACTGAACTCTTTTAAAAAAATGTTTATAGTTTGAGATGCTTTTTCTTTATTTTTTAAACCCTGTTTTTTAAAAAAGAAAGAAAACTGTCAACGCATGAATCCAGTTTGTTCAACACAACGTAGTCAATGACTGGAGGTAGCGAATCAATCACTACTTCCACACCCAAAGGTCCAACGTCCGACTCACACGTCTCTCTCAACACACGGTGGCTTTCCCTATCGATGAGTACACATCTCATATGTGGGCGTGTTCTCTCTTATTACTGTCTTCATATCTTTCATCGTTTTTCTATCACTTTTGCCTTTATATCGTACATAAATACAAACGTCATGTTTTGAGGGGGAGGGGGAGTTTGATTCTTCTGTATGTATGTTTGTATATTTGTATGGACAGGGATGGGGTCAGTAAGCGGTGGGGCAAGACGACAGCTGGTGTCTGCAGAAGTAGGTTGAGGTAGAGTTGGGTAGAGTTGGGAAGGGTGAGGGGTAGGGTGTGGGCTAGCAACAGCGGAGTGAATCTTCCTCATTTTCCTCTTTCTCTTGACAACCGTCGTCCACTCGTTCTCTTTTGATTCGTCACTTGTCTTTTTTCCTCCGCATTTGTCGTTGCAGGCGGCGGATGGGATCACTGTGCTTTTACGGGAGGTGGAGGGCATTCTGCTCTTATGTGGCCCTTCTGGCCACACTTGAAACAACCGAGGCCTCCTGCCCACCATCATAACTCTCAACCTTTTCCCCCACCAAAATGGTGTCTGTGATGCTATCTAGATCCTCCGAGGCCGCCTGGATAATCATTTCCAGTCTCTGCCTCAGTCAGTTCTGAGTAGGTATTCTTGTTGCTTGGAGGACTGATATTTCTTCCAAGCCTAATGTTACGCCTGCCACCAGCAAGGCAAGGTCCACCTCCGGTGGTATTTCCTCCACCCTTACCTTGGAAGCACTTCTTCCAAAGTAAGTTGGTAGTAATATAATCTCGTCTATCATCAGTGTGACAACGGAGTGCTGTCTGGCCCTTTCCTCTGCGTGAAAACGTACTTCAACTGTCACATAATTGCTGCCCCTGGGCAAGTACTTGATTTCCAGTCAGATAGGTCCCAAGCACTTTTCAATTTGATCCCTCTTTACCACGTCGATTTTTTCTCTTTTATCGAATATGACTTATACGTCGCCATTTTTGCCAGCACATCATGTGACACTTCACTAGGAGGGATCAGTTCAACTACATACCTCTCCTTCATCATGTTTTTATACCTTTTCACATTCTGCACCTTCGACATTATATCCTCCTTCACAGCGCCTGTAGCAGCCGCAAAATCTTTTGTACTTTTTTCGTTTTTTCTCTCCATTTCCATCTCCTCCATATTAATTATAGACTCCACCATTTCACTTTCTGACTAATCAGAAAGACTGAATCTATCATAACTGAAATCCATTTTCACCAACAAGCGTTTCCCCATCTCAAACAAGAAGAAAACGATAACAGAACCGCCGCAATGCAGTAAAACAAAAGTGTATTAACAACACACACACAATAACAATATTAAACAACCGTAATATAACAAGCAAACAAGCGACACTGATCACAAATATCGACACTAATTTTATTCTGGCCATAAAGGCCTTATATAGTGGGGACAGCACAAAGACATACAAACATAGAAGTGGGGAAAAAATTTAAAAAAACGAATGAAACGATGAAAAGTAATTAAATGAGAAGATGGAATGACCGCCGCTCGAACTCCACACTCCGAGCGACCTCATTGAACCTTATTACAAACAATTACATTTATTAAAGTTCTCTTTTTGCTTTGTTTTTTAAAATTGTAATCGTGTAAACTTACAGATTTTTGATCCACTGCACAGTCGATTTCTATGCCTGCTCATCAATGATCGACGCATACTTCTTTTTTAGTTCTTTAAGATGCACTTTACTAATAACTACGCTACTCGCGTTATTAAAGTAGTCATCAACATTGGACACCTTCACGCCTTTGTCCGTTTTGTCCATCTCCTCTGCCAGTTGTTTAGTCGACCTACAGAATATTACAATATAACTATTTTCATGGGGTGGGGCTGGGGTGGGGTTTCGGTTCATGTCTGCTAGTGGTTCAGGGCGGGGGCTGGTGCATGTGGGGGAATGGTGGGGAGGAGAGAGGCAGGGTAGGGACGGGGTGGAATCGGGTTGGGGATCTTCGTCACTGGTATGTTGTCTCTACCTTCGTTTCCTTCTTTTTTTTGTTCCGGCAGTCCATTCTTTTACTGCTTCCTCTTATTCACATAGATCCTCAATTTGTATTTCCATCTCCTGTGGTGCCATACTGGCTAGAAGTACTGTTTCCACTGGCTGCGCCACTAGAATTTTTGCAAGTGATGGAGGCCACTCGGCTCTTATGTGGCCCATCGGGCCGCACTTACAACACCGGGGATTTCTGCACTCTACCATAACTCTCGACTTTTTTCACCCATGACAATGATGTCCACTATCGTGTCCAAGTCTCTAGAGCAGCCTGGATGACCATTTCCAGGCCTTGCCTCATCCAGTTGCGAGCCGGTACTCGCGCAGCCTGGAGGATTGTTATTTTCTCCTCCAGGCCCAATACTATGGCCGCCATCAGCCAGGTAACATCCACCTCTAGTGGTATCTCCTCCACCCTTACCCTGGAAGCCCGTCTTCCAAGGTAAGAAGGTAGGAGGATTATATTTTCTGTTGGTAACGAGGCCACGGAGTGTTGCCTGGCTTTCTCTTCGGTGAGAAACCTCACTTCCACTGTTGCAAATTCGGTCCCCCTGGCAAGGTATGTTACATCCGACCAGATGGGAGCCACACACTTTTCGATTTCTCTTCTTTCAGCTACGTTGATGGCTTTTTCCTTTCTGTTAAAACTTTTGAATGCTACCGTTTTCCTGGTTACACTCTGAGCCACTTTACCTGGAGGGGACAAACTTATTTCCTGCCCCTCCCTATACATCATGCTTTCATATTTCTTTAATTCGCTCGTTATCACTTCCAAAATTTTCCTACCGCAGCCGCAAAACTCTTCTTTTCACACGCCGCTCGCTCTCCGATGAATCCATGTCGGGAGAGCGTATCTCCTCGAGACTGGACTTCATGATAATTATCAAACGTTTCCATCCCTCAAGCAAGGGGGAAAAACGACAACAACTCCGCTCGCGCGGGAGAAACAAGGTGTTTTAAAACACAGCAACAAATTAAACAAACGCAATAACGTGAGACAACAAGCAATTAAGCTTACCAACCTTGAAACTTTGAAACACCACGTCCGAATTCAAAAAAGAACAAAGGAACGCGGTTCAAGTTGATTTTTATCCCCATAACCTCCACGAGATGGACGTGCATTTTGGTTTTCATGAAATTACCTGCGATTATTACCCACGCATTCAACGCAGTTGCGTTTTGGCGTCTCGTTTCAGGGAAAGTTGAAAGGTTACCTGCAATGTGGGTCTCAGCCATAAATCAGTATGTCTTGGAATACTTACACTTACATCCCCGAAATAAATTTCCATAATTTATCATATAAAAAATGACATTTGAAAAAATCACGTTTGTTTTGCGTTCAGTGTATTACTAAAGAAAATATAATAGAAGGTATGCACCAACAGATACAACCGGAGATTAATAGAAAGACGTTTACTGACAGATATAACAGTAGAATATATATTAGACGATGTGTATCAACAAATATAATAAAAAATATATAGAAGACACGTTGACATATATAACAAAAGATATAATAAAGGACTTGTACGAATAGATATTACTGCAGAGATATACGAGTAATACAAGACTTAATAGGAAAAAATAACTAGAAGTTGGATGGGACTTAGAAAATGTAAACTTTCAGAGTAAAAGGATAAGTCTTTCACACACATGCACGCACGAACGCACACACACACACACGCGCGCACACACACACACACACACACACACACACACACACACACACACACACACACACACACATACACACATACATACAGACAGACAAATCTATACATATATGTATGTATGTATGTATGTATGTATGTATGTATGTATGTATACGTTAAGCTACCAGAACAAGGTCTGAAGAAGAGGTTCATATGTAAAACAACATTTGAAAATAATAATTATCAAAGGAATAACTGACATTACGTCTGGATCAATTACAAAGAGTCAATGGTGGTGAACAGTGTATATATTAGGTGCATATATATATATCACTTGCAGGGCCGTCCTGGCAGCATTATAAGTCCGTAGGCAAATCCATGTTAACGAATAACTGTTACATAGGCTTCACAACTTTAGTGGAAAAACCGACTAGATTTTCATGAAAGCAAAACGCACTAAGTCATTCTTTCCCAGAAGAAAAATACTAATATTAAGTAATATCAAGTTAAATAATGAAACAAACTTGAGAGACTAAGTCAAATGGAGAGGCACAAGAAATAATACAGACCTATAGAGACTTACAAATACTAAGATAACTTAGATATTAATGGACAAGGCAGAACTCGTACAAACAGGAAGGAATATTAAAGACGTATTAGACGAATAGTTATGAATATATATATATATATATATATATATATATATATATATATATA
>NC_068985.1:61834225-61838787 GCF_001194135.2 Octopus bimaculoides | reverse complement strand
ATATATATATATATATATATATATATATACAGATATATATGTATGTATACATGTATGTATGTTTGTATGTATATATGTATGTATATTTACACACGCACACACAAATACCCTTGCTGTTTCAGCAACAAGCTACAGTTATATTCTCAACTGGAAACTAAATGATTTAGTAACATTAGATACAAAAACTAGGGAAATAATGACAGACTTTAGAGTGCACCACCCAAAAACTGACACAGAAAGATTATATTTACCTCAAACACAGGGAAGTAGGAGTCATCTACAATTATTAAACTATTACAAAATATTTACTATAGCACTAAAAAAATATTTAGTAAAGAATGACGGAAAACCAGTACAATAGCCACAATACATGAACAAAATTATAAAATTATTTTCTGTCTTTAGGGAGACCAACAACTTTGAATATAGAAACTGAGATAACATACAGATGTGAGAAGGATGAGGAAACAATGAGAGAAAATATTTAAAAAGGAAAAAAACTGAAACCTGAATTAAATACTGGATTACAAAATGTCATGTTATGGTATTCTGTGATGAAATCCATACATGACCAACACCAGACAAGATAATCAATAAGGAAGTGGGAAAATAAACTACAAACTTAGAGCGAGAAGATTTTGATCGCAGCACAAAGTTCTGATC
This sequence comes from Octopus bimaculoides, assembly GCF_001194135.2. Taxonomy (NCBI): domain Eukaryota; kingdom Metazoa; phylum Mollusca; class Cephalopoda; order Octopoda; family Octopodidae; genus Octopus; species Octopus bimaculoides. The sequence goes on along the minus strand of NC_068985.1, from coordinate 61,838,124 downwards.
ATAAACTATCAAAAACCACATTCATTGAAAAAGGATGTTATTGTTATTCCTTTCTCGGTGACCCACAGTGCAATGTGATCCCTTCTATCTTTGTGTATATCATAATTCTGCTAAATATACAACCCTGCTAAATATACATTTTGCTTTAGGCAGAATCTATAGTATACCTTGTATGTACAGTTGGATGTGTACATTTAGGATATACGAAGGGTGGAGAGAATCAGTCGAACACTTTTCTCCAATGCTATCTAAAACAGAATCTATAGACAGACGTAACAGATTTGGGCGTTGCATTTGCTGGAAATTATGCCAATAATAAGGAATACGCAAACGAAGAAGGGATCACACTCCACTGTAGGGCACAGAGGAAGGAATAGCGATGGTGCCACAGGAATTGTATAAAGATGTAATATCCAAGATGTCATTCATACACACACACACACAGATATGTGTGTGTATATATATATACACACACACATATGCGTCTGTGTGTGTGTGTATGGAACGCATACACATGCAGAGCACACACATACGCACCCCCCCCCCACACGTGCGCGTACACACGCATACACAAACACGCACACAGGGAACAATCGCTGTATGTATCCGTTGATCTTTAAGAGTTGATTCGTGGTCAAAAACAATCTATCTATGAGCGTCCCTCGTTCATCATTATTTAAGACTCTAGAATGTGATAATAAGATCTGATTGCAAATTTTAACAATTCCAACGACCAAGGAAAGGCTCCCTCGTGGGATCGTTATGTTGTGTTTCAACGCACATTGTCACAGACAGCTCAGAAACGATACGATTGGAAACAAGTTACAACTGGAACTTCAGGAAGCTAACTAAGTAACACGTTGTGTAGCCTTCTGTCCATTATAACGTCAACTGCTGTACTCTTTTACTCTTTTACTCTTTTACTTGTTTCAGTCTTTTGACTACGGCCATGCTGGAGCACCGCCTTTTAGTCGAGCAAATCGACCCCAGGACTTATTCTTTAGAAGCCTAGTACTTATTCTATCGATCTCTTTTGCCGAACCGCTAAGTTACGGGGACATAAACACACCAGCATCGGTTGTCAAGCGATGTTGGGGGGACAAACACACACATACAAACATACACACACACACATACACATATATATACATATATACGACGGGCTTCTTTGAGTTTCCGTCTACCAAATCCACTCACAAGGATTTGGTCGGCCCGAGGCTATAGTAGAAAACACTTGCCCAAGATGCCGCGCAGTGGGACTGAACCCGGGACCATGTGGTTGGTAAGCTAGCTACTTACCACACAGCCACTCCTACGCCTATATTCTTAATATTATTAGTATCATATATTTTACTACAACTAATGCTGCTGCTGACGACAACAATATCAACAACAACAATAACAACCATAATAATACTTGGTATAAAAGATGGGCTGCAGCAAATATTCTGCTCAATACCACAGATTTGCTTGCCAGCAGTTGAGCATGTCCCTTACTGGCTGACGATATGTGCATCTCTGGTCACGAGTAGAAATAGTGGGGAAGCATCGTAGCCATGTGTTGAGAGGAATTCTTTGGGGTTTGAATAATTCACCCCTGGAAATATGGATGTCTCGTTCAACATTCTTAAACAACTCTTATTCAGGGACCTTTTGAGTGGGATGGGCTACTCGACCTGAAGAAAATTTTAACTGGGTCTCACCTGCAAGATCATGCACTGTTTATCTTGATATAAGGTCAACATGTCGCGCACATATGGTTGTGGTGTATGTGCTTGCTGTGCCCTTATCAGACGAAGCAATTAAAAAAAGAAACAGAGCCTAATTGTAGCAGCCCAAGATCAAGCGATAAAAACAAACAACTTGAGAAAAAATATATGGAAAGAAAGTGTCAGAAAGATGTACAGCCTGTGGAACTTGGAACGAGAGAGTGGCACATATTGTGGAATAATGCTCCAAGTTGGCACAGGAAGAATATAAGAAATGGAAGCCCGAGCAGGTTGTAAAAGTTTTAAACGGGAAACTGTGCCACAAATGGGGATTTGAAGCTTGAAACACATGGTACAATCATCGAGTCGAACGAGTCGGAGAAATGTAAGATTTTGTGGGACTTTCCTGTTCAAACAGACAAGAAGTTAGAAAATAAGAGACCAGACATAATGTTTATAGATAAGGAAAAGCGAAGTTGCATACTTATCGAACCATTTGAAATAGGAAGAATTTAGAGCATGCAAACAATAAAGGTATGCCTATAAAAATTGGAGTGAAGGGAACTGTAAGCAAAGATATAGACATATGGTTGAAGGAGATTCAATTAGAAAGCCCAATAGAGCAGCTATAGAAAGTTTTGCTCCTTGGGACAGCAAAGATTATCAAGAGAGTTCTAAGCACTCAAAAGATCGCTAAAAACTTGTGGATACTTAAGATTACCGGTAGTAACTCGCTTTCCACATAGATCCTGCGAAGAATAAGACCGAACCTGAGCCAAATCATAATAATGATAATAATAATAATAATAATAATAACAATGATAATAATAATAATAATAATAATAATAATAATAATAATAATAATAATAATAATAATACGCCACCCCAAAATAATAATACTCCACCCAAAAAGTGACACAGACAGACTGTATGTACCAAGAAAAAGAGGAGGAAGAGGACTGATTGGATACGAACACAGCATTAGATCAGAAGAAAACAACATAGCATGGTATGTAAAAAATGCCACAGAACCACTATTATTGGAAGTAAGAAGGTCAGGCCTGTGTACGATGAAAGATTGCAAAGATAAAGCACTGTACAAGCAATTGAAAACGAATGAAACTGAAAATAGGTGGATAAAGAAAAGAATGCATGGACAATTTCATAGGTATGTTGAAGATAAAACAGACACAGAAAAAGATGACTATGGATGACTAAAAGTGATTTAAAACCGGAAACGGAGGCTTTAATCTGTGCTGCCCAAGAGCAAGCATTAAGAACCAGTTACATCAAATGCAGAATAGACAACACATCAGAAAGTGATAAGTGCAGAATTTGTGGATAAAATGGTGAAACCAGAAAATGTATGCCACTAGCCCAGAAAGAATATAAGACACGCCATGACAATATAGCAGGGATTGTCTATTGGACACTTTGCAACAAGTATGGACTTGTGAGAGCAAAGAATTGGAACAAATATAAACCCGAAGGCAACATTGAAAATGATAATGCAAAGATCCTAGGGGATTTTATGATTCAGTACGACCATGAGATAGAAAATAGGAAACCAGACATAATGTTATTTGAGAAAGAAAGCAAACGATATTGGATCATAGATATAGCATGCCTAGCTGACAACAAGGTATGCGATAAGAGAGAAAAGTCGATAGATATAACAGGTTAGCTTAGGAGATTAAGCAGTTGTGGTCGATGAAAAAGGTGGTTGTAGTACCAATAATTGTCGGAGTCCTTGGAACAGTGAGTAAAAGTCTTGAGAAGTACATGGAACATATAGGGGCTGCAATAAGGGTGGAGTGCTTGTAGAAAACTGCACTGCTTGGAACCGCTCGAATACTCCGAATGGTGCTCGAAAAATAAGAGGTATTACCTTAGTTCACTGGTAGTGAGCTGCTGACACCGTAGTACATCTCTAGCGTAAGAAGCTGTGCAACGGTAATAATAATAATAATAATAATAATAATAATAATAATAATAATAATAATAATAATAATAATAATAATAATAATAATAGTATGAAAAGCGTGTTAGATTCTTCCGAGATAATAACATGTTCAAAAATAACCCCAAAAATTTCTACAGGAAGATAGGGAAAACACCAGTAACGATAAAGTCTGTCCCATCAAAAGAAGTGCAAGAATTTTGGAATAAAATCTGGGCAGAAGATAAAAC
>NC_068985.1:61827291-61829621 GCF_001194135.2 Octopus bimaculoides | reverse complement strand
ATGACAACGTTTCCCTAAAAGAAATGGAAGAACTTTCAAAATACAAAGACCTGGAAATAGAGATAACTCGAATGTGGAATCTAAAAACAGAAACAATTCCTATTATAGTAGGTGCCTTAGGTATAATAAAAAAATATTCAGACAAATACATAACAAAAACACTAGGACTTACAAATATGTATAACATACAGAAAATTGCACTTCTGGGCACTGCACAGATCCTACGCAGAGCACTTTCAATACAGTAACCATAAGAGCACCACAGCAAACTACAGCACATACCCAAGGCGCACAGAGCTGCGCTCGGTAGTGAAATGAAAGCACGTTATAAAAATAAAATTACTGAGCAATAATAATAATAATAATAATAATAATAATAATAATAATAATAATAATAATAAATGCCCGGATGCAGTACCAGGCAGTGGCTCTCATGGCTTCTGATCTTAAATGATTGGAAGTGTTACCATGTACATTGTTTTGTCTTTGTATAAATAGATGGGCTACAGCAAATATTCTGCTCAATACCACAGATTTGCTTGTCAGTTGTTTGACCTTAACCAATTGAGCATGACCCTTGGTGGCTGACGATATGTGCATCTCTGATCATGAACAGAAGTAGTGGGGAAGCATCATAGCCATGTGTTGAGAGGAATTCTTTGGGGTTTGAATAATTCACCTTTGGAAACATGGGTGTTTTGCTCAACATCCTTAAATAAACCTTATTCAGGGACCTTTTAAGCTGGATGGGCTACTCGAGCCGAAGAAAATTCTAACTGGGTCCCACCTGCGAAGTCATGTGCTGTTTATCTTGATATGAGATCACCATGTCGCACACATATGGTTGTGATGCATGTGCCTGGTGTACCGTTATCAGACGGGTAGTCATGATGGGTATATTGGACCCCGAGCAATTTAACCGGACCCTCTGTCCAGCGCTCCACGACACTGTTGGACGGCATGGACATGCCTCTCCAGGTGCCGAGTTGCAAGCCCACCAACTTTTCCGCGTTAATTTTGGCCCCTGTCGCCGCTTCGCCATTCAGATTAATATGCCTGTGGCTCGACACTATCACGGTGACATCGTCGGCGGAGGCAGACACGCTCTTCCCACATCCTAGATCACGCGGAGCATGTCCCCTCAATGCCTCCAACTTCCGCAGTAGTGGCTTGAGAGTCAGAACATAGAGAAGGGGGGTGAGAGGGCATCCTTGGCGGACCGAGCGCAAGTTGCTTAACGACTCTGACAAGTGACAGGCTTTTCTTTCTCCCACTCCGCGCAGGATATGTCTGAGTATTTGGAAGAGGAAAGAGGCAAATCTTGTGGGGCTTTTAGGTTGTGCTTTGTTGCTTAGGTTGCTGTTGCTTTGGGGCGTTGTTTTTTTGCTGTCTGGTGTGTGGAAGTCATAGATGTTGGTGAGTTATTTGTTTTATTTGCTGCTGTTGTCTGTGCTGCTGTAATTGATGTTACTGCTACTGTTTCTGTTATTGTTACTGTAAGCGTTAATAATAATCCTTTCTACTGTGACTGGTACTCAATTTATCGACCACAAAATGATGAAAGGCAAAGTCGATCTCAACGGAATTTGAACTCGGAACGTAGCGACAGGCGAAATACCGCTAAGCATTTTGTCCATCGTGCTAACGATTCAGCCAGCTCGCTGCCTTCTAAGAATAATTGTAATAATTATTTCTTTATTAACCTCTGAGGGTTAACAATCAAATCGAGTATGGTATGCGGAATACAATATAATATGATGTGATGCGGGGTTACATGAAAGTGTGTAAAGAGTAAAATAACAAAAACAAAGAAACAAAAATTCAAACAAGAAAATTTCTCGAGGGATGCTCGTAGAACCCCCACAAACTACCACTACGGCAAGTGTACTCTCCTCATCCACCTCCCTCAGTCTTTAGGTGCATGCTTAGAATTCATTCAGATCATTTCTGTCACATTCACTTACCTTTCAACAAATTTACCGGAAGGTCGCAGTTCACTCTACACCCTCACTCTCCTTTCAAAGGGACTCGAGAACATTGATGAGTGGTTAGCCAAAATGAGAGGGAAGCGATTGGCAGCGAGTAAAGAGAATGCGGACGCCTCGGCGGCGGACGGCCGCCGGCTAGATGGAAAGGCCGACGTGTCGGCGCTGCGATACGAGCCACGCGGCCGCTACCGTACCCGTGACGGGGCCCGATTCCCGATTCCCGATTCGCGAGTTTGCGGGTCGGGGCCCGGCGGAATAGTCAGGCTCTAGGTGACCCTCATACCCCAAGGGGGTCCAGACTACTATGTAGGGTAGTCGTCGATCGGACGGTCGTACCCTATG
>NC_068985.1:61819483-61824638 GCF_001194135.2 Octopus bimaculoides | reverse complement strand
CGGTACCGGCCGCGTGGCTCGTATCGCAGCCGACACGTCGGCCTTTCCATCGCGGTGCCGGCGGTTCGGCGGCGGCAGTCCGCCGCCGAGGCGTCGCTCTCAATTCGGCCTCTTTCGATCGGCTCTGCGGGTACGCGGCGGCGCCCGGCCGGCCGGCCGCCGGCCGACCGTCTGCCTTTCAATCGGTGAACCTCTCTCGCCAAAGCCGAACCTCTCTCGCCAAAGCCGAACCTCTCTCGCCAAAGCCACCAGACAATAAACACTGCTTGTCCAACTCGACCGAAGGAAGGCGGTGGGACGATCTTCACAATGGACTTGTCCAATAACCGGGATCCTTCCTACACATCATAGCAGGTGTTCTACATAAACTCAGAAGTTAACAACGTTGGGGCGCTGGATGAGTGCATACAAAACAGTCTCGTCACTCTGTAGGCATCTCAAGAAATTCTGTTTGACGGCAAATTCAAGCTTTCAGAGTTTATCTCGAACCGCCAATGTTCCTCAGTAGTACTGACAGGCCAGAGATTTCTGGAAATTATCCATGGGCCCCGGTTTGAAGGTTTTCCGCCACAGAGGAGCTAATTGATTGTCATCTAGCGTCTTCCCGAGAACTTTGTTACTCTTGACTACCACTACACCTCTAGAGCATGTCAAAATGAAACTTCCACCGACCTCATTTCCCGATTGGCAGAAACCTGTTCCAGGCGCCTTGCCTCGGTCTGCATTTGATCCAAGACTGCAACTGAGCCAAAGCGAGTTTCACAACCGGTGATCAAACCTGTTAATCATCAGAGGTAGACTGGATACGTCGTAGCTTCAGCGCACGTCTGCGCACTATCAGCTGCGGCATTCTCAATTTCCGTTCAGTGGTTGTTGGCAACAAATGGAGCGCCTGACAAGCGGCACGCGTCCCCTCGACAGAAAGCAGAATTGTAGGCGCTTCAGTCAGGCCAAATGTGAAATGAAGCAATGCCCAACGGTCGGGAGTTAATATATGACGGATGCGATGTAAGCATTCGCCACGTCTGCCCGACCATTCATGGAGAGCTTTCTCTCGGCCCAGTTCTGGGTGACATTGGCCAGTCTGCTCGTCACTTCGTCCTAATTATTTTCCACTTAATGATTTGGACCAAGTCAGACACAGAACAATTTAACTGCTGATCCAGCGTCTCACAAGGCAGTTGAGGGCATGTTCTGCCTCCCCAGATGTCGAGTTGCAGGCCCACTGACTTTTTGGTCCTGTCACCACCACTTAAGCCTTCAGTGAAGGGCTGATCAGGTTTATGTGTCTGGTGTCCGACATTATAACGGTGACAACTTCTGCGTATAGTGACACGGTTCTCCCAGGTCCTAGTTCACAGGATATGTGCATTAATGTCTCCAGTAATGGCTCTAGAGATAATCTATACAGAAGAGCCAAGAGGGGACAACCTTGACGGAGCAAGCGTACGATACTTAATAGTTCCAAGCAAAATTATTAAGGCCCTGCCCATGCCAAGATCTTTATCTATCCTTTTTCGGATGTATCGCATGAAGTGGGGGTCGTCGTCGATAAACCTGTTTGGAATAGCTCATGCTTGCATATCACCAATCAGAGTAGGGACGACATACGACAAGCGCCAACCTCGTCGCTAAGATCTTAGCTAAAATTTTGAAGTCTGCGTTAGCAGAGCTATGGACCTAAAATGATCTATTTGGTTGTCTTGTTTGGGGCATTTTCAACAATGCGACTGCTCCTGGACTCATACAACTAGAAATTCTCCTGTTCTGCAGCCATTTGCGATAGATATTATTCAAGAGGCCTCCAAACAAATCTGATATATAAAAGAAAAGCTCGTAGGACAGACCATCCACACCAGGTGATGTGTCCATCACACAGCAAATCATCGTTGTTATTAGCTTTTCACAACACTCGTAGATAGATAGATCGATAGATAGATAGATAGATAGATAGATAGATAGATAGATAGATAGATAGATAGATAGACAGACAGACAGACCGATCGATCGATAGTTAGATAGACAGAGACAGACAGACAGATAGACAGACAGAGACACGCATACATATTTTGTAAAATTCATGTTGACTGGGATTTATTGGGTTTATTTGAATAAGATGGTGGGTAACACTTAAACTCCCAGTCAACAAGAGTTTTGTAATTAATTTGACTCGACTTTCACTATTGATTCTCTCCATCAGTAAGTGTTCCGTTGTTATTCTTAAGCTCTTTTTAAAAAAATTACCTCAGTTTAATATTTACATCTATCTCCACACACACACAGTTGCACGCTCATACGCACATACACAAACATACACACACACATACATACACCCCCCCCCCAAACGCAAATACACATACCTACGCACAGAGATATACTCTTTACTCTTTTACTTGTTTCAGTCTTTTGACTGTGGCCATGCTGGAGCTCCGCCTTTAGTCGAGCAAATCGACCCCAGGACTTATTCTTTAGAAGCCTAGTACTTATTCTATCGGTCTCTTTTGCCGAACCGCTAAGTTACGGGGACATAAACACACCAGTATCGGTTGTCAAGCGATGTTGGGTGGGGGGACAAACACAGACACACAAGCACAGACACACATACATATATATATACATATATACGACGGGCTTCTTTCAGTTTCCGTCTACCAAATCCACTCACAAGGCTTTGGTCGGCCCGAGGTTATAGTAGAAGACATTTGCCCTAGATGCCACGCAGTGGGACTGAACCCGGGGCCATGTGGTTGGTAAGCAAGCTACTTACCACACAGCCACTCCTACGCCTATATAATACATATTTTCTTTTTTTATTTTGCAGAGGTGGATCTAGAAGCAGATAAATAAATAACAGCGAGCAAATAGTGGGTTAAAATGCTCTTTGGATAGAAAAGTGGAAGATAATCTGTTTGACTCGACTCCCACCGGCTGATTTCGACCTTTTTTGTCCAAAGGCCTTTTAATTGAATATTTACACGTCACAATTATCTATAGCTTTTTCTACTTCGAGATCCTCCGATCCAAAATAAGAATTATTTCACATTCTCTCTCAACATTTCTGAATTTCATATATCTCTTTCTTTCTGTGTCTATAAACTATCTTTATACGTCCGTATCTGAATTTAAGCTCACCAACTGTTTAACACAACCTGCTTTAATCTTGGCAATGTTTTAAGGAAATCTACTCCATGCTTGTCAGATATTCTGACATGTCTTTTGGGTATTTACGCCTTCCAGAAACAACTTTGAAATATTCCTCTTTTGAAAGCTGTCGAGCATAAATAGTGTACTACTGGTGTTACATAGAAAAGAACAGAATAAAGGTAATAAATATTTACAAAATTAGCAGATATTTTAAAAAATTGGTCGACAAGTATATCGGTATGCGTGCGTAGGTATATCTGTTTGTGCTCGCGTGTGTATATATGTGTATGTATATGTGTGCATGAGCACGCGCGGATTTGTGATTTTTTCTAATTAAACTTGTGTTGGAGAATAATATTTATCAAATTTAGTTTCTGTAGCAGAAACCGGCCACAAAATAACAATTGAACCTCCGTGGGGTTAACCGATCAACCAGAAATAACATCGAAATCTACTTTAAACTACACTTCATTGTTTTGGAAAATACACATAATATAATAACGTCTGGAGTACAGGTTGTCTGAAACCTAACAGTTTTGGCTAGAACGCCTATAATTATAGGTGTGCTCGATCTGGACAAAGCAAGAGCTAAACGCAATAACAAAGAAAGAACAAAACCAAAATTTTTGTCCAGACCATAAAACCTCATTACAGCTGTTATGGCTTCTAATCCAACACGATCGCATATTGCCACTTTCATCAGTTGCCTCGATCACCCTGCTGTCACAAATTTCAAATTTTTGAAGATGAATGTTACATAGGCAGCATGTTCAAATTAACTCGCTCATTAAGAAGCCTTGGTATAGCTGCCTGTTTAATCACAGTCTAACTATGCAACATGTTGTACAGAGTTATACATTACCAGTAGCATCGTCAAGTGACCTGACATGTGGAATAGTAGAATTATTGATTTTCATTGCTGCTCAAAAAAACTGAATTCACGCCAGTTCATTAAATCATATTATTTTATCAGTTAATTATCGGACTATATTTTTATCTGTTTGGAGGTACTGACAGTAGTACACTGAGATGGTTTAGTATATTAATCTCCATTTGCCTTGATAGATTTATCAGACTCTGTGTGTGTGTTTATGTGTGTGTGTGTGTGTGTTTATGTTTGTGTATGCGTTGTGTATGTATGTGCACGTATGTGTGTGTGCGTGTGTTTGTGTGTGCATTATACACTCTTCTTTACTGTCTGTAAAATACTTCACTCTCTGAACTGAGGAGGAATATCAAACGAAACTGATAAATTAATGATGTTCTTTTCTCCTGTAGGACCTTCGTCAAGTACTTGTTCTGCATCTCTCTGCCTTTCTACGCTTGCTGTGCTAAACTGTCCAATACATTGACGTTGCTCTACCAGTGTTTTGATGTCATACATGAGATGCTAAGGTTGTCTGGGGTACTTTTGAATCTTGCTTTGCCCACTCACTACTTCACATGCGATGCAGTATATGCTGCAGATGGACGTGCAGTTGAAGCTTTGGGTGATTTGGTACAAAAATTTAAGGTCGGTGATTGTTTTGTCGTTATTGGTATAGGAGCAGGTGCGTCATATGCGGTGAGTGCACTTGAACAGATGTGGCGGAAACTAAGGAGTTTCCAATGAAAGCATTCCAGGTGACTAAATAAAGGTTTCTTCATTTCCTCTTCCTAATCACACCCAAATCCACCTGTTTTATCTATGTGTGTTACGCAGAATGCCTTTGTAACAATGCTGCTAACTGTATTTTATTTGCCTCATTTTTCATTTCATTTATTTCTTTTTTATTAATATTATTATGTACATTTACATACTAAGAAAATACGTGAATCATTATCACAGAAGTATGTCTGTGCTCTACATATCCCTACATCACACATTGTTATGTGCGTATACAGTTGTTTCCTGTTGCTATCAGTAACATCATACACAAGAGACAAAGAGAGACTACTCTTCTCTCTCTCTCTCTATCTCTCTCTCTCTCTCTCTCTCTCTCTCTCTCTCTCTCTCTCTCTCTCTCTCTCT
>NC_068985.1:61816476-61817097 GCF_001194135.2 Octopus bimaculoides | reverse complement strand
TATATATATGTATGTATATATATGTATATATATATATGCTATATGTATTAGATTCCTAACAGCATTAGATTCCTTGGAAGAAAGCAGCGACCGTATACGAAAACAAGGACGAAAAAGAAACGGAGAATGTTACACAAATACAAATGCAAATAACAGGACATAACAACAGGTATCTTCCGACTAAGGACGAATTAAATTAATCTGGCGTGTGTGGAAGTAAAGCATTACAGCAGGGACATAAGATTTGACAGGCACATGAAGGAATATAGATGTTACACGGATGTTAGTCGAACCAAGAAAGAAAGGTCAAACTTGGCCAAATAACGGTCACGTGGGGAGAGAAGAGAGAAATGTAGAGGCTGAGGGAAAGAAGAATTAAGGAGCTGTGAGAAAAACTGAAAAGGACACAGTGAAGTGAAAGAGGAGGGAAAGCGAGCATGAAGAGAAGGCCAGGAAGTGTGAGAGAGGGGAACGAAAGAACGAAGAGTGGACTGAACGAAGTAAGCGTGAAAGGGCTGATAGAAAGAAGGAAAGAAGGAAAGAATAGAAAGAATAATAGAGTCGTACAAAATTTATATATATATATATATATATGTATATATGTATGTATATATATATATA
>NC_068985.1:61809366-61814061 GCF_001194135.2 Octopus bimaculoides | reverse complement strand
ACCGAAGGGCTTCGTAAAAATTATTAATTGTTGATTTATTAATAAATTAATAAATTGATAAATATTTACCCTTTTAATTTGTAATAATTATTCACTCCATGATAGTAAACGCAAAGCTTCTGCGGTATTGTTTGTAACGCACATGGTAATTTCTTGAGGAGGAAGTAGTGGAATGGCTGGCCGAGGTAAGTTCGGTTATGCTTTCAGATTGTGTCGAGACATGATATTCACTCGTTCATACTTGCGCGGTTTGCTAGCATAGTCGAATGTACTACTGGAATATCATACCGATGACGGAAATTGAAATTTATCATTCATAATCCAGCAACGCGTCTATGATTAGCTTTAAATGGTTAGTTTTCATTGTTTTTTCTTCCTGTTTTTGCCTTTGTGAGTTACAAGTAATGCTATCTGTTGGAGTCTCAGCTTTTTTAGCTGCTATTTCTGAACTTCGGTATATGGTGAAGCAAATGCTTGCTGATCCCTTAATTATGTTTATAAATGTATGGGAACTTTTAAATAAGTTCTCCACCGATAATGGTGCTTACATACCGAAGGGCTTGGTAAAAAGTATTAATTGTTGATTTATTAATAAATTAATAAATTGATAAATCTTTACCCTTTTAATTTGTATATATATATATATATATATATATATATATATATATCTGTGATTAATTTAATAAATTCTAAATTTCTGAGTTTATGCAATGAAATGAATCTTGTGGTATTTTAAGATGTATATTACCTAACACTTGTGTGTTATTTTTACCTATATGCATACACATACACACACCTGTACTCACACATTCACACACTCACACATGTTTATTTACATAAATATGTGTGTGTATGGGTGTGGATACATGTGTGTGTGTATGAATATATATATAGTATATATAGATGTATACTTGCATACGTAAAAGCATGCGTACATATATATACATACATATACGTATGTGTGTGTGTGTGTGTGTGCGTGTGTGTGTGTGCGCGTGTCTATATGCGTGTCTGTGTGTGTGTATGCGTGTGTGTGCGCGCGTGTGTGTGTGTGTAGTAAAATAAGAAATAGAAAGTTTTTGTTATTATGTATTTGAAAAAATGAATAGAAATGGCTTTTTTGATAATTTTTCTCCTGTAAAAATTAGATGAACATCTAATTATTAAAGTGGAAAAATTATCAGAAAAGTCATTCCTATTCACTTTTCAAATATATATAATCTTCTAATTAGTCCCCTTCTGAAGCAATACACTCTATCCAGCGTCGTTTCCATTGATGGAGCCTTTCCTTGAACTCCTCGTGTGTGTGTGTGTGTGTGTGTGTGTGTGTGTGTGTGTGTGTGTGTGAGAGAGAGAGAGAGAGAGAGAGAGAGAGAGAGTGTGTGCATGTATATAGGATGTGAATAATCACCTTTTTAGTATATGCTCATTAACCTTTGGTATCCAGGTTCCTCCACTCATCCTAATTCCATATTTTATTTCACACACCATTTCCAAGTCCCAGTCTAAGAAGTGTGAATTAGAAGCAGAAAGTGAAAGGTGGAATGTATGGTATGTAAATGTGAGTGTTTGTGCGCGCGAGCGTGCGTACATATGTGTTTGTGCGTTGTGTTTAAACAGCTATGCTTACGTTTCATAGCGAGAGTGGTATCTAGTTCAAAGACACGTTTCAGCAAGAGTTAAAATCTGCAGTATACCCCACTGTATATCTTTGATATATATATATATATATATATATATATATCACAGACAAGTGTTAGCTGTTTGTATACTATTTAGCTTAGTAAGCTCTGATCATTTGTTGTGTTTGATAAAATCATTTTTCATACTTTTTTTGTAGACATAAGCAGAATAACTGCTGACATTAGTCACACAATGAAAGGCTAAGTGTAGCTCATTTTGTATTTAGTAAGTTACTTATAAAATTTCTATCTTTGTTATTTTGGCAATAATATTTTTACCTTTGTTGTCGATGTGTCTGTCATTGTTAAAACATATACCTATCGCTATGACCCAATTCTTTTGGGCGTATACCTCTATTTTGCCAATTGCTTTCGCATGTGCCTTGTTGCGTGACGATCATTTATTTGAAGGTGTAAACTGAAAAGTAAAGTTATAGAGCTGAAACTAGAGAGGTAAAGTTTATCTACTGGAAAAATAGGTGAGAAAATGGAGAAAGTATTTTACTAATGACTAACATAAACCAAGAGTAATGAATAGATATTGAGCATAAGTCTAAAGACAAAGTAATGGTAGCCATCGATGGAGTTGAGAGAGAAAGATGAGATCACCATTATATATAAGAGATGAACTCATTCAGCCAGCCTCACCGAATTTCACGAACATCTTATACAGAAGTGGGATTTTTATAGAATGATATGGAAATAACAGGTGACGATAACCAATGGGTGAGTCTCCATGGGATCACTTTACTTGCTATAAATAGTAGTCAAGTTTTCCAATCACACTCTGGTGTCTTACAAAAAGGAGAAGGAAGTATTTGGTAATATGACCTTAGCTACGATGTGCCTGAAAACAAAGCAAGCAGGTCAGTGATAGTAACGTGTTTGTTCATAGTTCTGCTTCATCATATTTGACCCAGGGTTAAGAATAACAGCAACAGCAGGCGCAGCAGCAACAACAGCAAAGCAAACATTGAAAGTGTACTGAATGAGACAGCTTTAAAGGTGTGAATAATTTCAAGATTTAAAAATTTCAAATGTGAATATATCTACGGAAGCATAAGCAATTATAAAGATAGCATAGCAATAAAGTTGACACAAAACAAGGTTGGTCTCCAACGTCAAGTGAAGCGACTGGTCGATTGGAACGACATGAAATCGTGATAAACGTTAGGATAAATAAATAAATTTATTTACTAAGATCATGCTTGTCTCATATTGTTGAAACTACAAATATTAGTAATAGTGTGTATATTCTAATGTCCCGGCTTGGCTTTTAGTCATCTCTTTTACTCTTTTACTTGTTTCAGTCTTTTGACTGTGGCCATGCTGGAGCACCACCTTTAGTCGAGCAAATCGACCCCAGGACTTATTCTTTAGAAGCCTAGTACTTATTCTATCGGTCTCTTTTGCCGAACCGCTAAGTTACGGGGACATAAACACACCAGCATCGGTTGTCAAGCGATGGTGGGGGGGGGGGCAAACACAGACACACATACACACATGCATATATATATATATATATATATATATATATACATATATATATACGACGGGCTTCTTTCAGTTTCCGTCTACCAAATCCACTCACAAGGCTTTGGTCGGCCCGAGGCTATAGTAGAAGACACTTGCCCAAGATGCCACGCAGTGGGACTGAACCCAGGACCATGTGGTTGGTAAGCAAGCTACTTACCACACAGCCTATGACAAACTTTTATTTTCTTTGTTCTGAAGGAATTAGAATATTTGCATAATTCCAGATTTTTAAAACACAGATGTACACTCGCACGTTTGCTGATATTGCAGAGTACAATGGATGATTGAACAAAAGTTCGATATGTCTGGCACTGAAAGATCAGAGGATATTAAGTTCAAAAGTTTCTGTTCATTTTAAATACTTTGCAATAGTTCTTAGGATGTAATCATGACTAGGAGAGAGTGCACAATGACTGTACGAGTTTAACCTTCCATAGAATTTGACGTTATACAGTTGACTGACTATTATATTATTCCTTGAGTAGATGAGAATATGTGACAACTGGAACCGGAAGCTACTATTCATCTTGTTTTACATTTCACTCTGAGCTGTTGTTGAATCAAAACTGAGGAGCGACAGTGAAATTTGTTTTACACAAAGTAACTACATTTAGCCTCTATCCAATAATATTTGTAAGATATTTGTAATACTTGTAGTTTTTTTTTCTCTACCAGTTTGCTTTCTCAAATATAAATTGTTAAAATTGATCACAATTATAATCGATCTATGCTATGATCGATCACTATTATTTATTTCATCCACCACTCTATTTCATCCACCACCTCTGTCACCGTTGCTCGTTTCCTTTCAATATCATACTGTTTTATTTATTTGTAACATTGTTTTAAACGATCACTGATCGGTGGTGTTAGTCTGCCGGGGAGCCGTTTCCTATTCCATATAACGTCTTTCACTTATTCTTCGGGCCCATTATTATGACGGCAGCCAGTAGGCAAACTGACATAGTATACGGTGACCAATTCAACAGTTGTATTTCATTGTAGGAACAATGAAGAAACCTTTTCGTAATCATTCGACATGCGAGAAAAGGCAGCTAAATTTCTCTTTAAAAATATATTACTTTATAAAAGGTATGGACACATCATCATAGATATGTCTGAAAATGATATATGATAGCCATGTTTGGTCATAGATCAGTCCATTTAGGGAGCATCAAGTGCTAAGCAAAAACAATTACAAAAAAATACACCAAAAGCAACAAGCAAATATTAATGATATCGGATAGTTTCATTACCCCCACTTTTTACATCGACTTTTTCCTATAATCCCTGTGTGGTAAGGAGTTTGCTTCCCAGACATACGGTTCCAGATTTAGTCAAACTGAGTAGCACTTTGGGCAAGTGTCTTCTATTATAACCTCGGAGGGACCAAAGCGTTGTGAGTGGATTTGGTAGATGGAAACTGAAGAAGCTCGTCATATATATATATATATATATATATATATATATATATACA
>NC_068985.1:61806810-61808887 GCF_001194135.2 Octopus bimaculoides | reverse complement strand
TATATATATATATATATATATATATATATATATATGATGTGTGTGTGTGTGTGTGTCTTCGCCGCTCGACAACCAGTGTTGGTTTGTTTACAGCCTTGCAAATTAGCAGTTCGGTGAAAGTAACCGATATAATAAGGATCGATTCGTTCGACTAAAATTCTTAAAGGCGGTGCCCCAGTGTGACCGCAGTCGAATGACTGAAAAAAAAAGTAAAAGAAAATAAACGATAAACTAAAATATCAAAATATAACTCATGAAATATTTTTCTTTCTTATACCTAAGATGACTTTACAACACTGCTGCAGTTAATTAGTAGCATGTAAAAACAGGCGCTGTCGTTAAACACCACAGCTAAACTGTTTAATATCTTAATTAACTGGAAAAACTGTTTCAGTCTGTTTTTATTGGGGTCTAAATTACTTTAAAACATATCATATTTACGTAAACGAGTTCCACTTAAGACACCGGATAAAACTCCTAGAGATTTCGCCATAGCTGCCAAGTTAGAAATATAAGCAATCTTTTTACTAATCATCCGAGATCAGTAAAGGAAGTAAATAAATCACGTGCTTCGTAACTGGCTATATATAATATTACATAAAGTGTTGGAAGATGTCAGAATTTGAAGCAAGAAAAATGGCAATACTATAGTAATGTTCTGTGACAGCTTCTTTCTACTGTAAGGTCAATTGTTCATGACAAACTAAACTATTTCAGTAGATTCTTCCTGAGATTTTGCTGCAAACGTTGTTGTTATTGTGGTTGTTGTCGTTGTTGTTGAATCTGTTGTTGTTGCTATTGTTTCTGATGTTGTTGTTGCTGTTGTTGTCGGTGGTGGTGGTGGTGGTGGTCGTCGTCGTGGCGGTGTTGATGCTGTCGCAACTGTTGTTATTGTTGTTGTTGCTGCTGCTGTTGTTGTTGACGTTGTTTAGCTTCAAGTCACTCTAATTGAGTAATTCTATCACCTTGCTACTTGTTTTGTGTCAGACTATATCATCTAGCGTGCCCTTCATTTTGAAGACAGAACGATGTATTTCGAGATGATTTGACTGCTAAACGAGCAACCACCTAAACAGTAATAAAAATTAATCATAATGGTAATTAGTGTATTCGGTTCAAGCTTCGGTTTGAATATACCTTCTTCCATCCCTGCCACCAGTTTTGGAGGACTCTATAAAAGATGCTTCCCTTCCTTCCTGACCAAACAACAAAGCAACGACTAATGCAGAGAAGGAATTCCAACGATTTTCTGGGAAGAACTGCTAAGGGACTTAGTGGGAGGTCACAACTGACTAGGGCAGGTGAATCGACTCGAGGCAGGTGAATCGACTCGAGGCAGGTGAATCGACTTTGTAGAAGTGACACACGACTAATAAGCTGAGGGTAATTGTGGCCACAGGAGTAGTAAAAGAGGCGAAGAACAACTGGTATGATTTTCAGTCTTCGTTATATTCAGGAAGACCGAAAATCAGACCAGTTGTTCTTCGTTTGGCATCAAAGCCACTCTGACTATCTAGCATCGAGTTTCTTTCAAAAAGATATCCATTGAGATACTTCAGAAGTATCTTCGCCATAATCTTCGCAGAAAGAACGAACACAAAGATACCACAGTAATTGTCATCACTTTTCTTTCTTTACACGAAGCTTTAAGCTTTCATATGTAGATATTTTGGCATATGACTTGACAAAGAAATGTAGCTTATATTGGAAATAAAGGGTTATTTTTTATAAACCTAGTCTTGATATTTATTTTAGCTGACTACCATCCTCAACAGAAGAGCTATTCTTATCTTGAAATTTTTCGAATGCTGTATACTGTTTAACAAAAAGCTTGATCATAGGGCCTTTGAGTTCCTGTACGCTGAGCTAGGGCCGCAATGTCAACTTTTTCATTGTTTGTCGTTTTTACTGAATTTCGATTATGCACTTTACCGTCACCTATGACCTGACCAAAACTGTAGAGTACATCCATTCATCTACCATCCATCCATTCATACATATATGCATGTATATATACATTCATACGTGTGTGCATATATGTGTATGTATATATATATATATATATATATATATATAT
>NC_068985.1:61801396-61806793 GCF_001194135.2 Octopus bimaculoides | reverse complement strand
ATATATATGTATGTATGTACATGTGTGTGTGTGTGTGTGTGTGTGTGTGTGTGTACATGTACGAGGGAGGACCCAAGAGAAACCAGGGTTTTGCAATATTATTTTATTCACTTAGTTTTATATTTTACACTTTTATCGCCTTCAAAGTATTCTCCATTTGAAGTAATGCATCAGTCCAGATGTGTTTTCCAATGTTGGAAGCAATGCCGGAACTCTTGCGAAGTATGTCTTTCAATACCACCGTCATTTTTTTTTCTTCACCTTTTCCACATCTCCAAATTCCCTAGCGCCAGCTTTCGTCACCAGTGATGAACTTCGAAAAAAGGTCCAGATCAACTTCCATCTGTTCTTTCAGCACACGAGACACATTCATACGTACTACTTTTGATCTTTCTTGAGAAAGAGAGGCACAAATTCTGCTGCAACACTCTTCCTTCGCAATTTCTCACTCAAACTTCGTTGGCAGATATTCAGGACACAGCCGTCGTATCAACAAGTTCATCAACTGTTCAGTCGCCGTCCTTGAAGACTAGTTCATGAAATTTCATGATGTTTCATTCGTTCGGGAGGTCGACGAGCGCCTTGAACGAAGTTGGCCCTAAGCGACAAGTGAGCATTCCTAAAGCGCGGAAACCACTCATCAACTTGTGTTCTGTTCATGGCAGCAGCCTTGTAAGCTGTTTGAAGCATGACAACTGTTTCGGTCGCTGTTTTCCCCAGCAGAAAACAGAGATTCACAGAAGCACGGTGTTCCTTCGTTTCAGCTATCGCAAAAGTCGACGAACAGGGGAGAAGCACTTCAAAACAAAGACGCACCATGTGACATTACAACAAAAACAATGACACCGGTCGACAGCCTGATGCCTGAGGGTCGCATCAAATGGGTTCTAGTAGCAGAAGCCTGAACTTCAACGGGCTTGTCTCACAGAGAACGTTTCCGGTCACTTTTGGGTATCCCTTAGTATGTATACACACACACACACACACACATATATATATAAATATATATATATATATATATATATATATATATATATATACATTTATTTATACGTCCGCACATACGTGCATGTATACACATATATTACTACAACTATATATAATGTATATTACATAATGAATTGTAGCGTTGGGAATTTTCTAGCAGTAAAATCAATGTTATCGTAACTGAGTGCCTCAATGATTCTAAATTATGTCTAACAAACCACATATTCGCCAAAAGTTCAATTAACAGTAGATTACAGTAAAACAAAGCAAGATATTAAAAATTATGGAAAAGGATAAAATGGAGCCTAAATATCTGAAATAACTAATAAGATTAACTTGCTTAGATTAAGTAGGTTATTAAGATGAAAGAATTTAAGATGTTTTTTGTGCATGGACATTTAACTTCACTTAATTTAGAAGGTTTATACATTATAACATACATTTGCAATATGAATGCAACTGTAACTCAGTTTAAAATTGTACCTATTAAATAATGTTCTCAATCTAGAGTAAATCGGGAAATGCTTTTGAACTAAAGTTCTTAATATTAGACTTAATGTTAAACGAAAAGTGTGTAAACCCAATGTTTTTTTTTCTTTTTGGTTAAGGGTTAAAGTAATCTTGTCTTTGAGTCCACTAGTTCGTATTTCGAGATGGGTGCACTATCGACGATGTCGTTATTCGATAACGAATGAGATACCTTTTCTACTCATGTTATTAAGTCTTGCTTTTTGCTTTCTTTTGATATAAGTAAGTTTTTCATTGACATTTGGTGAAGGGTCTCTGTAAGTCTGAACTTAAGTGTAAAGGTAAGAATCATAAAGTTAATTGTAATAACTATTTTTCGGCTAAAGTCATTAACAGAAATAATGGGATCCTTTCTTAACTCTTCTAAAGTATGTCTCCTTGCGTATTTGATTATTGCCAAAACGTTGCCTGTATATCATCAAAAGTCTCTTGTGTTGACTTTTTATATTTAGAGTATCGTAGATCCCGTACTTACATCGGAAGAACGTATTGGAACTTACTTCATACACAAACACGCGTGCACGCACACACACACGTACAACAGACACACACAAATACACACACACACACACACGCACACACACACACACACACACACACACACATACACACACATATATATATATTGATAAAAAGTTTAGGTAGCATACGAGTGGGCATATATTTATAATAAAGAAGTTTGAAAACGCCACTATACAAAATAAATTTTAACGAATATCCCTTCTTAAACGTGGCTGTTCTGTTAAAACAAATTATACTGTGGTAGATACCATGAGAGAAACTCCTATCTTGGCTTTTGGTGCAAAATGCACTGCTGCTTATATCGTTGTTTATATCATTGTTGTTTATATTGTTGTTTATATCGCTAGCGGGGAGATAAATCCCCGCTGTCTCCCGCACCGAGGTCACCTGATCACCTAATTTCGAGCTTCCTTGATCTCGTCAATGATGGATGCCCAACCACTATAGATAACGACTCATCTCCTCGCCAGCAATATATAAAAAAATAATGCCAAACTAATACAAGAGTTTCTCCCATGGTATCCACCGCAGTATAGTTTGTTCTAACAGAACATCCATGCTTAAGCGGTTGTAAATATCACCTCTCGGTATTAATATTGCCACTGTCGCTAGTAGATATTTTTGAAAACAGCAGACATCTTAAATAGAAAATTGGAGTAATTTTCTAAATATCACCATAATAACAATACCTTGCTCATGTTAACAGAACTATTGAGCTTGAAACTGGAAGTGTAACCATCAATCCCGTGTGTGAGACAACCCGGAAGTTAGCCAAGCGCATAAACAAGCTAATCAAACCAACTGGAGATCTATTTGTTCTACTTGCCAACCCAGTTGAAGATTTTCTAGGAGAAGTCACATCAAGTCTAAGTAAAGTAGTGTCGTAAGCTAAGAAAATAATGAATAAATTTGATTTTTAAATATTACATATTGAGATTTCTTTTTTTGGTTGCTCATAGAATTGACTATGTACGTAAAAATAGGATTGCATGTGTGTGTGTGTGTGTGTGCTCTCAGATATCGACGAAGGATGACTAAAATACTATAAATTGAGGTATCATTTGGTTATTCTCACTACTGAATGTAAATCATCCATTCACCACTTCCGAGCTCGATCAAATAAATACCAGATGAAATGCTTAGGATGCTACCATTGACTGAAACCTGTTTTTCACTTCATAGCCAATAGGGAGTACAGCTCTATGATCTTTTGTTTATTTATTTATTGAGGGACATCGAGACTGGTGGGAGGAGGATATCCTCAAAACTTCCCCAATTGGAGGCAACAGAATGAACTTCACTTGAAACAACTAAGAAGGTGATGGCGTTAAACCAGGCCACCACCGGGCCAGGTTAGATAGATTAAGTCTAGCACTCTTTGAAGGAATGGTGTCTCAGCATGGCCGATATCTAAATAGTGAAACTAGTTAAGAATATAAAAGCAGTTAAAGCATGTTAAATATTTACAAAATAAAGAAAATAATTACTTATCAAATAGTAATAAAAGTAATAAAGCATTACAAATATTTTAAAACGATTTCAATAAGCTTTTTTAAACATTTGTTCTTAAAATTATCTTTAAATTAAAATATACTCTAGATAATTATATCAAAGTGTTTATAAAGATTAGGATGTAATATACATTACTCTGTTCTCAATTATCTATTTCTGTTAAAAGCCATGAGACTAAGATCTGTTCGTATCGAAAGACTATCGTCTTACAAACGAGTTGTTCATTCACTCAGATCAGTTCGTGAAAAATATTCAATGGAGCAGTACAGTAAATACATTGAATAGGAAAGAAGCAACAACAGTTCGTAGTAAACAACTGACTAAATTTTAAAAAGAAACGACGTTATTCAATATGTTAGAACTAACAACTAAATATCTCTCAAATTTACACCTTACAACCTTGAAAGATTCAAGGACACATTTGATAATTATAAACTTAGATAATGTAAACGTCACAATGGTGACGACCTTGCTCAAAAGTCTGATGGCAAAAGAGCAGCAATGATGTAGAATTGATTTATTTCATTACACGAAATACAGTCATTAATTCTCCACAATGTATCCATAAAAAATAATTATCAGTGACGACTCGTAACTATTTCTTTCTTTTTTTTCTTAAAAGGGGGCCGTCGTCTTTGCTGTCATAGAGATTAAAAAGTCTTTGGTACATTTCAAATTGATTTTATATCCTGAGAGTTGTTTTGTGACTTATCTGATACAATCTTTAGCAATGTCCAGTCAACTGTAACTAATTTCTAGGACAGAACTATGATCAGTTTGTACATTTTGTACCATCAATAGTCGCCCATATGTTCACTCGAGTTTTGTCACAATCTTGTTCGATGTTGTCCTTAGTTTAAGAATAGTCAGGTGTCCAGCTACTTCTTGATGCGTTACACTTGCGTCACCATTTTTTAATTTTTCGATCCATTTGTAGACAGCCTAGAATGTCAACACACCGTGTTCATTCTGTGCGGAAAGACTTCAGCGTATTTCGATACCTGATACATTGTAATCCGCACAAAACAGATAGCTGAACACAACCCTTCATCGAAGTGACAACAGGGAGGTCACATCTACTGATGCGCACCCATCTAATATTCCTGCAAATAGAAAACAACTATATGCGCATGGGTATACACATCAATGTATATATGCG
This sequence comes from Octopus bimaculoides, assembly GCF_001194135.2. NCBI lineage: Eukaryota > Metazoa > Mollusca > Cephalopoda > Octopoda > Octopodidae > Octopus > Octopus bimaculoides. The sequence continues at coordinate 61,802,085 of NC_068985.1, read as the reverse complement.
GGTACACACATCCATCCATCCATCCATCCATCCATCTATCCATCCATCAATCCATCCATCCATACATACATACATACATACATACATACATACATACTGGGTTGGAAACTAAGTTCCCGCCGCTTTTTTAAATTTTGGAATTTATTACGTTTTTAAATTTTAGAATCTAGTTTTTTCCAGAATTCTATTTTTGAATTATTTTGGAATCTACTTTGTTTTGTTTTTTCTAGTTAATTTTAATTAATTTTTTGTTTATTTTCGGATCATTAAATTGGAATGTCAAGTTACGAAAAACGAGCATTTTCGACACCTCTTTTTTGTTCTTAATCAAGGTTCTAAGGCCGCAAAATCTGCTCGTGACATTTGTGCTGAACCGCTCGTGATTGGTATGCCAAGTTCAAAAATGGAAATTGTGACCTCAAAGACGCAATTCGATCTAGTCGTCCAGTTGAGTTCGATGAAAAGCGATTAAACCAACTTTTGCACGAAAATTCTCGTCAAACGACAAGGGAACAGGTAGAGATAATGGAATGCTCTCACACTGCTATAGAGGAGCATCGTCACTCGATGGAAAGGGTTCAGAAGTATGGAGCATGGGTTCCGCATTATTTAAGTACCAACAACAAGAATCAACGATCCACAGTCTCCGCTGGTTTGCTTGCTCGTCACCGCTTAACTCATGGACACAA
>NC_068985.1:61795633-61801086 GCF_001194135.2 Octopus bimaculoides | reverse complement strand
AATATGACCAAGGAAGCCATTCAAACGCATGGCTGGGAAGTGCTGCCACACCCACCGTACTCTCCTGATTTGGCACCAACGGATTTCCATCTCTTTCCTTCTCTTTCAAATGCTATGCGTGGAGTTTTGTTCAATACTGATGCAGAATTGAGAGCTTGGTTGAATCAATTTTTCGAGTCGAAATCGGGTGATTTCTACCAACGAGGTATTGAAAATCTTGTTAAACATTGGGAAGAAGTTGTAAACAACAAGGGTGAATACATTATTGATTAATTAGTTGTTATTTTTTATTAAACCTTTAAAAAATTTTAATTTAAAAAACGGCGGGAACTTAGTTGCCAACCCAATACATACATACATATACATGCATACATACATACATACATACATACATACATACATACATACATACATACATACACACACACACAAACACACATACATACACATGTCAAAGACCTATTGTATACAAGGTCTTTCCTCCTAGGTCAGGTGATTCGACGTGTGTAGAGCGTGAACGGCCATGCAGGTCAATTTTAGGAATGAAGAGACGTAGAGTGGTTAAGAGAGATTATATCTCACAAACTGATCCATTCAATCTGGTGGGAGTTGCAATTTTCATCAGTCACCTATGCCTCAAACTATGCAGGTCTGCAGCGGGACTGAACAGTCATCTGACAGGTCATAGACGGAGTGTCAGAAATGCTATTGAGAGCGAACAAAATCAGGAATATGGTTATCATTTGTGAAAATGGTGCAACCACTACGTGCGTATGCGTGTGTGTATGTATGCGTGTGTGTATGTATGTGTGTGTGAATGTATGTATGTATGCATGTCACTATTCAGTTTATTTCAAGATTTCGTGCCTATAGAGAAAGAACCGGTTTCTAACCTAGACCCAAGGCTCCTTCATTGGGATTTCAACATCAACAGGCTATTTTTGTTTGTATGTATGTATGTATGTATGTGTGTGTGTATGTATTTTCATGCATATAGGTGCGTATCTAGACATGCTCATATATATTTAAATGGTAAATTTCTGGAAAGTTTTACAGATTCTTACAGTTCCCGTGATGGAGTGGATCTATAGTCTTCGAATTAGCTTTCTCCTTTCTGATTTTGAGAAGCCTAATTTCTTAATATTGGTATTTAAGCAGTGTATTACATATCCCAGGGCCCCACTAATTACAAGTATAAACCTGAACTTGTAATCTGGATAGAGCAACTGCAGATTTCTCAAAAGTTCAGCATAGGTGTTCTCTTTTTCACTGATCTTCAGCTGAGCAGCTAATTTCCACAACTGTGCACAGTTTCTCCTCTCTATCCCAAGTCATGATATCAGGTCTGTTGTGTTTACATTTTATTGAAGTCTTCACTGGTACATTCCACTAGCATTCCTTTTAAATATGAGTGTCTATGGCTTCTGCCATATTGTGAGTTCTTATTTCTTTGTCCTCAGGATTATTCTTCCGAAAGATTTCATTATAGAGTGTCTCAGCTACAACGTTATGCCTCATCAGTAGATAATACCGGTATGACATTTTCGGACAATTGCTTATGATGTGGGCAATATCTTCAGTGTGAACTCTACAAAGTCTGCATCGGTTGTCACATTTTACGGATTATCCTGCATCCCTATCCCTTTTGAGCATCAGGTATTTGGTTGGTATTTCCAGTTCCTGGATTGCAAATGCAAACTCTTCAAAGTGGGAGGTAGTAATCCGGCTATCGGTCCATGATAAACTTATCATGGACCAATAACTTTAATGATCGATGTTACTATCATCATGTAGCTTTCTACTGCCATATCCATGGATAGTCTTCTCATATAGGCTCATCCTTTCATCTAATGATAGGTTGCAGTAGAGTCGTGCGACTTCTACGTTATCAGACAAAGAGCATTGCTCAAGTAGCTGTCCTCCAAGCCTTATGATGTTATCAGCGTCATGTATGCAAACTTGGTCAAGGGATGCACTTCGACATTGGTGGTTAAAAGATGTTGCCTAAGGGATATAATGCGACATTCAAAGGCATTTTGGATCGATGTTAAGCCTCCAGCGCCTTGTTTTCCTTTTAAGTAGAAGCGGTCTACGTCACTGTTTAAGTGGAAATTACGTGTGCTTGTTAGTATTTTCTGGTTTTCACATCAATGTCTCGGATTTCATCAAGCGTCCAATCAAGCAGTCCAAATATTGGTATGAGTACTGGCACTGTAAACACATTGTGGGCCACTGTTTTATTGAATGCAGAGAGTTCTGAGGTCCCAATTTTCTTTATTCGGCTATAATATTCTTTAGTGATGCGTGTTTTCATACAAGTGCCATTGTAAGATATATTTTCATCCATCCCTAAATACCTGTAACATTTCTCGTCAAATACATGGGAAACAGTCAAATCATTGATGGAGATGTTGTTAGTCTGGTTTATAGTTTTCCCACTTTTCCCAACCATATAACAACATTTATCCTGACGTAACTTCAATCCTATATCCTTTGAGAATGTTGTAACTAGGTGAAGACTCTTTTTCATCTCATGCATATTCTTTGCATAAAGTTTTAAGTCATCCACATAGAAACAGTGTGTAATTTTTGTATTTCAGTTTCGTTGTGAACCAGTGAGATATCCTCCAGACTTCCTTAAACCGAATGACAAGGGGTTTTCAGAAAGTATAAACAACATCACTGAGAGACTGTCTCCTTGGAATATGCCTTTGTAATACTGTATTCTATCGGTGATAATACAGTCACTCTGTGTGTTTAATTTCAAGATGGTGGCCTATGATGAAGTCAGGTCAGCTATGGCTTTGACTATTTTGATTGGAACTTTAGCAAGTTGAAGAGCTTGTAGCAACCATGAGTGGGAACAGAATCAAAGGCTTTCTTGTAGTCTAGCCACATTGAAACTAGGTTCTTCCTATGCTTTCGCACCTCTGACTTCCCAGTTCCGTTGATTAACAATTTCTCGACACATCCCCAAACACCCTTCTTCGCAGCTGCTTTTTCTGCTGTGATAATGTTATTGGTTTCACAATGGGCCCGGAGGAAGAGGTTTAAACATGCTGTATATATCTTATACATTAAGCTCTGGCATGCAATTGGCCAGTAGTTTTTTTGCCATGTGGGTGGTTCTGCATTTGGGAATAAATTTTGTCTCTGCCTGAGCTCACCAGTGTGGTGTGCTACTGTTCCCAATGAAAGCTTGCTGGTACAGATTGATAAGATATGGTCGGTAGAATATTAGCTTCTATCCTGGGGTTTCTGGATCACAGTTGCAAGTGTTTCACCGTTAATGTTGTATGTCTTGGATGTAACGCAGGAGCAATAACTTTTTCGGATTTCTTCCAGCCACAGAGCATCTTGGTGAAATTCCTTCTCTTCACTCCTTATTTTCCTAAGAAGGAGCCTATGTCTTCTCGTGAATGAGTTTTCATGGTGTTTACTGCTCCTCTTCTCATGTCTCTATATTGCTACCTGGTTGCAGTTGAATTTTTTGTTTACTGTTCTTCTCTCGGATATTCTCTTCTGATGTCGGAGTTTTTCACTGACAGCGTTTAGCTCCTGCTAGAGAGTAATCAGTTTGCAAGAGAGTGTCCTACTTTTGCTGCACTCCAAACATCATTTCTATCTCCTTCTTTACTTTCTGTAGGTGGGGCGTATAGTTATATTTTTCTCGCTCTTCAAAACTCATGATGGTACTTTCTTTGTTATTTCGGTTTTGTTTACTCTTTGAGTATCATTCATGAACTGTTTTACAGTAGTAGCCAGAGCATAGAGAGAAGCATTAATCTGCCAGTATGTGGGTTCATCACACTGTTGTAAATACTCATCACCAATTTCTTTAACAGTTTTTAATACCGTATCTGTTGGGCTTTTTCACTTACTTTAGCAGAGAATACTCTCTCTTCGAGAGAGTATTTCAAAGCCAAAGTTTTTTTTTTTTCTCGGGAAATTTCAGTAAGGGCACATTTCACCGGCATATAATCCTGACTACCACTAAAACCACAATAATCGTTGCGGTTATGACTGTTGTTTACCATAGTCGTAGTAGTGGACAGTGGTCAGTTACTTGAGCCAATAATGTAGTTTGGCCGGCAGGCACCATGGAAACAGTTGGAATGTCGTTAGCTGCGAAACTACGTGATGGTCTTATATCATTCACATTTTCATTTTTGTTTAGATTTGAGAAGAAGGTTAATTTTCGATTTTTTGATAAAGTTACAGTTACTAACCTTCTTTCTTTGTTCTACAAATGTTGTTTGTTGGCATAGTTGCTTCGTAGTAAAATGATTTAATTCTGGATGCAGATCATCCCAATATGATTTCAATCGGTTCATATAGTCAACAGCGGGGTTTTGCTTCGACTTTTCTTTGCAGTTAAATAGATCATTATTCATTTCATAACTCCAAGAGAAATGAGTTTTGTAGTTACAGCTAGAAAGAATTTGTTTACCTGTTGAGTTGTTGTTTTCGTCCAGCTCTGTTGTTTGTAATAACTCTCTGCATGCTAAATTCAAGTTTCAGTTGAAAATCACTATGATCGTGAATAAAAGGCTCCCTCAGTTAATTCATCTAAAGATTAACCCATTATTTCACAAGGCTGATAATAGTTGTGGCTCCAAAGTTGGAGCTAGTATTCATCGTATTTTCGATAAATAGTCTCCCACGCCAAATACGCGACTTGTCGCTTCGAGTAACATCAAATGTATGTATGTATGTATGTATGTATGTATGGATGGATGGATGGATGGATGTATGTATGTATGTTATGTTCACATAGTTTATGTTCTATTAGGACTGTTTTAAGATTATGAAACCGTTTTAAAATATTTTTAGTTCACTATCAAAAATGAAAAATAACATTATTCAGGAAGCATTCCTCATTATTTCACATATATTTTCGGATCTCATATTCCCAACCATGTTTTATGATTGCATCTACGATGAAGCCGCCTGTAATAGAATCAGTAATATATTTATTTGTTTCGTTATTGTTTAATTCCAATTAAAACACATAAACATAAATGTAGTTTGATATCCCAAACATCCTTCTTTGAAACATCCTGTCTTACCGCAGGCGTTTATTAATCTCTTCGAAAGTGTCATTAAAACGTCTTTACCTTTGTATTTATTTCTAAAGAAAATTAAGTGCATTATATGCTATATGAAAATGATTATATACTATGGTTTCAGTTTAATGCCATCCTTCATTATTGCATATTTTCTGTCAAGTATTTTTGTGGGAAACATATATAAAATACCTGCTTCGTTGTAACAATAGGTGAGGGTATTAATATGAGGAAGAAGCGTTGACAGGACAGGTAAGAGGAGGGAAGGAGTAGAGCCAAAACATGCAATTATAGGTAGAAGTTAGAGTAAAGACAGGCTTAACTCTCTCTCTATATATATATATATACATATACATATATATATATATATATATATATATATATATA
>NC_068985.1:61792139-61795190 GCF_001194135.2 Octopus bimaculoides | reverse complement strand
ATATATATATATATATATATATAATACACACACACTTATATGCACATAATTATATTTACACACATGAAGATATGCGGATGTGCGCGTGCGTGTGTGCATGCATAAAAATTATATTGTGTGTGTCTATACATGTATATATACACGTATATATCTATCTATATATATATATATATATATATAGCGATCAAATGTTGCCACTATATATATATATATATATATATATATACACACATACAAATAAATATATATGTGCGTGTGTTTACGTAAGCACCTAATTTATGATTGGAGTAAGAACATTAGTGTTCGTGTAAATACATGTCTGTATGTGTTCATCTGTTCATAGCTGTTTGTATGTAGAGTCTAATACAAACAGCAGCTTACATAACATACTTGTTTTACCGGTTCAATAAAATATTGTGAATGTTAAGCTGTAATAGCCAACTGTGCCAACGGCTATAGCTGAGATGTTTAGATTTTCATAATAATATAACTGTTTTAATACTATTATAGATCATTTAAAAAAATCTTCAAAATTCTCAAAAATGTTTTTGACGATTTCTAGTCCTACACGGAATATATCACAATTAAATCACATGATATTTAGCAATTTTAATTAACCCATTCTTGCTCTCTGTGGAAGTTCGAATCGATTGTTATTTAGTAGTATGTCACTGCTAAGCCTTAATTCAGTTTTACACGACCCGTAACCGACTCATTGCAAGATGTTCTATTGTTTTGTGTTCCCGCTTGAAAGAGGAGGATGTCCAGAGACTATGTAGAGGCCATACCATTGCTTGAGTTCATTCAAATTCCAGATTTAGGAGGGGGAGAGTCAAATCAATATGGTCCCATCATAACATAAGAATTATCCGTTAATTCCCGATGTAAACTGCTTCAATTGCAATGACGAATGTTGAAGTCAACTAAAGAGTAGTTTACAGCTTCAAAACAAAGAAATACAGTTGATTGTGTGAATTTAACGGTGTTTGTCGTTTCTCTTTTATTCTTTTTACCCGATTCAGTCAAGAGGAAGTGTTACATGAGCTTCGCAGTGATACCTACTGAAATTGAGGAGATTGATAAGTTTCAACATCTGTAAATCGAAATCTCGTTGGGAAAATAATGAAAGTTTGATAAATACTACGTGGTTGATATTTCTCTGGGGAAGAAGAATGGTGTAGAATTGTTTGTATGGAGACTGAATACTCTAGATACAGTATAGCTGACATATGTGGCGGCTTGATTTGAGTGGTTATGTTATGTAACTAGTTTTGTAATGTGGAATCTGTTGTAATAGCATAAGAACAGGCATAGTGAGGAGTGACTGTATTGAAGGTTTCTCTGATATGGAACAAGATGTGTAGAGAATGGCATTGAACAGTTTGGGGATCTCTTGCTTGTGCCTGAGATCATGGGGCCTCCACATCCCTGAGCCACTGACCCATATTGGCACTGCATATCTTGCCCTAGCATGTCTCTGGATCATGTCAGTAGGGTGGAGGGGTGTGTGAGGTACTATGTAAGATTTTAGGTTGTGCAGTCGTCGTCGACACAACTCTCTGATTCCCGGTCGAGTAGTAGAGCGTCGCAGCAAGCTTGGAAGCCGCGGTCACGAATGGACCGCCCTCCGCATCCAACTCCTCCTCCTCCTCCTCCCTGTACCTTGAAAGGTCAGTCGATTATTGACACACCTTGTCATAGTTTTGTCTGCTGTAGTCGATGCTATTAAAAGACTGACATATTTTTTTCTTGAGTATACACGTGATATACTCAGCTCTCCCGTTATTGTTCTGCCGATGTTGTCTGAATGATACTGTGTGGCACTCAAAGGCCGTCTAGATAGATTTCATACCTGTACCCCTAACTCTCCGTTTAACATAGATCTTGTCAGTGTTACGGTTGATGTGGCAGTTACCAGTCATCGTTAATATGGCAGTTACCAGTCATCGTTAATGTGGAAGTTACCAGTCATCGTTAATATGGCAGTTACCAGTCATCGTTAATGTGGCAGTTACCAGTCATCGTTAATATGGCAGTTACCAGTCATCGTTAATGTGGCAGTTACCAGTCATCGTTAATATGGCAGTTACCAGTCATCGTTAATGTGGAAGTTACCAGTCATCGTTAATATGGTAGTTACCAGTCATCGTTAATGTGGCAGTTACCAGTCATCCTAGTCCTGATGACCAAGTTGTGCTTTTCTTAAATTGACAAGTCAAGTATTCCAAATGTTGATACTAGCACTGTCACTGCAAAAGCATTATGGGATATGGTTTTATTGATGCGGACAGCTCTAACCTCCATACATCCCAAGGTCTGCTGATGTATTCGTTTGCCACTCTAGCTTTACTTACAGCATCAACATAGCCAATATTCTGGTCAATTTCAAAGTATTTTTAACATTTCCCACTTGTAATAAAGGAAACAGACATGCTATTAATATCCATATTCCTCGTCTGGTCAACAATCTTTCCTTGCTTGACTAACTAATATGAATAATCGTGCTGACCAAACTCCATTTCTATGTTGTGCAAGAATGTTTTAACCGTTTGTAATTGCCTCTTGGTGTCGTGAATATAACTTGAATACAGCGTATGATCATCAACAAAAAGTATCAATACACTAATTTTCCCGTCTTCATCCGATTATATATCATTTGCATTTCCTCGACAGAGATTACAAAGGGTTCACTGCTGCGATGTAGAACATTACGGGCAATCTGCCACCCTGGACTGTTCCTATTGCAGTAGCTTAAATTCATATTTATAGCTCTGTGGATGATGTCGTTGTCAGAGGTTTACTGGCATAGATGAGTGTAGTATTTTATCTCAGAACGCAACGGGTTACAAAAAATATCTCTAGGCAATTTTTCTGACACATTAATGACTGACAAGTTACCAAGATATAAATATGTGTTTGTATGTATATACAGAATGCGTAAGTGATGTCAGTTGTTACTTCCGTCATTCCATGATCTTACACTGATGACCAATTTCTTGTACACAGCGATCATCAGTGAAGCAAGAGAATATATACATATATATATATATA
>NC_068985.1:61791635-61791929 GCF_001194135.2 Octopus bimaculoides | reverse complement strand
AAAACGTTAAACACAATGAGAAACGAAAACAGAAAACGAACTTTTTTCGAACAACGAAAAAAACAGAGAAACGAGACATGAAACATAAAGAGTATACCCCTTCGTCAGTTGTCCCTGTTTCATCTACTCCGCGTTTCGAGGGCCAGGACAATACGCGACTTCGTTGAAACAGTCCTTCCCGCAAAGCAAATTAAGTAAAATTTGGGATTTTTTGCGGAGGGTGACAGTGTTAACAAGACGAGGACAGTGAGAACAAGACAGTAAAAAGAAACGGTGAGGGCTGTTGAGTCGAGA
>NC_068985.1:61790780-61791625 GCF_001194135.2 Octopus bimaculoides | reverse complement strand
ACAGTGTTAACAAGACGAGGACAGTGAGAACAAGACAGTAAAAAGAAACGGTGAGGGCTGTTGAGTCGAGACGATAGAAAAATTATTATGAACGCTAGATAGACGAGCCATGAGAGAAGAGACAGAAAAAAGCACGTCTTTTCTTTAGGAGGGCAGTGGACAGAAAGAGAGATCCCCTTTAGTCACGTATCAGCGACGAGAGAGTCAAGGAGGAAGAGTGAGAGAGAGTCAAGGAGGAAGAGTGAGAGAGAGTCAAGGAGGAAGAGTGAGAGAGAGTCAAGGAGGAAGAGTGAGAGAGAGTCAAGGAGGAAGAGTGAGAGAGAGAGAGAGGGAACGGTGAAAAAGAGAGAAAAATAGGGAAAGGGTGGGAGAGAAAAACCAGGTGCATGTGCATATCTATCTATCTATCTATCTACCTATCTATCTATCTACCTATCTATCTATCTACCTATCTATCTATCTACCTATCTATCTATCTCTCTCTCTCTCTCTATATATATATATATACATACATACATACATACATACATGCATACATACATACATACATGCATACATACATACACACATAAATTATTCTGAGTAGTAATGAAAGAAAGCGCTACTCTGAGTTTCCCGTTTCCACTTATCAACGTCAATAAGCGGAACATGGTAGGCCGAAGACCGACAAAAGGAAGCCCCAGTTTCAATACAAATATATAAAATCTGCTTTCTATATTGGTCGCTGTTTTATGGTTTATCGTTATTAAATTCAAATGACTGTACATGTCTGTGCATGAATATATATATATATATATGTATATATATATATATATATATATATATATATATATATATATATATAT
>NC_068985.1:61787385-61790342 GCF_001194135.2 Octopus bimaculoides | reverse complement strand
TCAGTTTCCATCTATCAAATCCACTCACAAGGCTTCGGTCGGCCCGAGGCTACAGTAGATGACACTTGCCTAAGGTGCAACACAGTGGGACTGAACCCGGAACCATGTGGTTCGTAAGCAAACTACTCACCACACATCCACTCCAACGCCTATGCCACACAGCCACTCCTACGCCTATCCACGCAGCCACTCCTTCGCCTATATATATATATATATATATATATATATATATATAATGTATGTGTGTACTTATGTTTTTGTATATATAAGTATACACACATAAGCCCCAGCAGGGTTAGTGTTCAGTGTTCGGAGTGAGACAAAGGATACATACATACATACAAACATACCTACATACATACATATATACATACATATATACATACATACATACATACATACGTTCGTGCATACATGTGTGTATGTTGCGTGTCTGTATCATATATTCTGCTCACTAACAACTCCCGTGAAAACGCTTAAAGGCCGTGCACGCTCTTCTGTTTTGTGTTCGTCAAGGATTCCTATATTATCGCAGTTAGAGTTACAGTGATGGAGATAGGGTAAACCTGACACCACTTACATAACCAACCCTTTGCACTAGATTGAGTATAGTTAAATTCCAGAAGATCGCTTTTAGGGAGGCAAAGTAATATGGCCTTGTCTTTGTAGTTTACAGATTAGTTTGCATGTTAGATCATATGACGCCAACATGCATGCGTTCATGCGTGAAACTTATTTCTTTTCTCACAAAAATCTTTTTCTCCTAATTTTTATCATGCAGTATATTTTTGTATATTTTATTTAGTCTCTAAAGTATAGACTGCAAAGGTAGTTCAGAATTTCCACGAGGAATAAGGATTAACCTAGATAACAGTGAAGAGAAATATTACTACTGTATCCTGCCTTCTTCATGACAATCTTGCATGTCAGTAATGTGTATGTATGTGTGTGTATGCGTGTGTACGTGAATGTGTGTGTGCTTCTGTTTGTGTTATTTGATGTGTCGTGTGATGTAACATGTCTGTGAGCATGATTATGTGTGTTAGTGTGTACAAGTGTGTGGCTTGTTGTGAAAAAGTCTAGAGAAACTGTTAAACTATTATTTCTGATAATAATGCAGGTTAATCCATGATGCAATATTAGTTAATCGTAACAAGCCAGATTGTAGATAGGCTGCGACAGTAGCTACTTAACTACTTCTTGTATGTTAACACTCTCTATCACTTCGTTTGAAGGATTTTACCTCAGTCTTAGATATTTTGCGGACAACATTTATAGCCAAGATCAGCAGAACCTGTCACTTCAATATGGAGATACTACAGTGAAAACTAATGGCCAGAATAAACTTTTACTCCATCAAAATTAAAAATGTATCTGATGAATATGTGAACGAAAGACTTTCTAGGAGTAAAATAAGCTAAAGATGGGCTACAACAAATATTCTGCTCAGTACCACAGATTTGCTTGTCAGTTGCTTGACCTGAACCAGTTAGCAGATGATGATTGGTGCATCTCTGATCAAGTGCAGAAGTAGTGGCGGGGAGCATCATAGCCATGTGTTGAAAGAAATTCTCTGGGATTTGAATAATTTACCTCTGGAAGCATGGTTATTTCATTCAACATCCTTAAACAACCCTTATTCAGAGACTTTTTGAGCGGGATGGGCTACTCGACCTGAAGAAAATTCTAACTGGGCCCCTCATGCAAGGTCATGTGCCGTTTATCTTGATATGAGATCATCATATCACGCACATATGCTTGTGATGCATGTTTCTGATGTACCCTTGTACGGGTGGTCATGATGAGTATATTGGGCTTCGTATATTTTGATGGAATGCACTGCTCCCTGACTTAATAATAATAATAATAACAACAAAAACAATAATAATAATAATGATAATAATAATAATAATAATAATAATAATAATAATAATAATAATAATAATAATAATAATAATGATAATAATAATAATAATAATAATAATAATAATAATAATAATAATAATAATAATAATAATAATAGTACAAACGAATACAAAAATCGCCACGATAGGGTAGGACGGAAAATATGCAAGCATTACAAATTCAGCATTCCTGCTTATTGGTATGAACATCATCCTGAGCGAGTCATTGAAGGTAAAAATATCGCTATCTTCTGGGATTTTCCAATCGACACTAACAGAACGATCCAGGCTAATCGATCAGATATGATTATTAAAGACAGGGAAGAAAATACTTGTAAACTAATAGATGTAAGTGTTCCCACTGATAAAAATATATCTGTAAAGGTACTTGACAAATGAAGTAAATATACGGACCTGAAAACTGAAATAAAAAAGACGTGGCATCTTAAAGCAAAAATTGTTCCTGTTATTGTAGGTGCCCTAGGTATGATAAAAAGGGAGCTCAGAAACATCTAGATAAGATCCCAGGAAAACCATGACTTTGAGAAATCCAAAAGGTTGTGCTGGCAAGTACTGCCTACATCCTATAAAAAACCCTATACATTTAAATGTCTGTGTTGTATTACATGAATATATTTCGCTACTGCCCCTGCCACTTCCGCTCCCCAAGCTTTCAGTCATACTGTAACATCTCTTATCCTTCACTCGCCCCAGGACGTTGGGAGTGTCTCGGCAAGTGATTGTAACAAACATACAGATTAAAAGCATCTGATAATAATAATAATAATAATAATAATAATAATAATAACAGAAGGTGGCAGGGGTCTTATACAGCTGGAAAACTATTATAAAATAACCACCATAGGACTGCAAAAATACCTACTCCAAAAGCAAGGGAAACTAAAACACGAGCAAAACAAAAAACTGTTTTCAGTATTTAAGGAAGCTGACAAATACAAACAAGAAATCAATCTACCTAACAAATACGAAGAAGAAGAAGAAGAAGAAGAAACAACAAAAGTTATAAAACAAATGAAATCCAAACTAAAACTA
>NC_068985.1:61784241-61786476 GCF_001194135.2 Octopus bimaculoides | reverse complement strand
CAGCAAACCACAGCACATACCCAAGGCGCACAGAGCTGCGCTCGGTAGTGAAGTGAAAGCACGTTATAAAAATAAAACTACTGAACAATAATAATAATAATAATAATAATAATAATAATAATAATAATAATAATAATAATAATAATAATAATAATAATAATAATAATTGCAGTCCCTTCTGACCAAAATATTGTCCAAAAAGAAGTGGAAAATGTTTCAAAACGCAAAGACCTCGAAATTGAAGTATTCAAGGTGTGGAGCATGAAGGTGAAAACAATAATAGCAATAATTGGAGCATTGGGCATGATAAAAAAATATATGAACAAAAACTTAGAAGCTATAACTGGATCCTCAATACTACACACTATCCAAAAAATAGCCTTTCTAGGAACAGCCCACATCCTACGCAAGACACTATCGATCCAATAATACAACTTAAACAAAACGATCTACAAACACAAGATACACTCTATACAGCAAATATCCAGTGAATTAAATTACCATCAGCATGCTGGATACCCAACGCGTTACACAAACAACACATAATACAAACACTAATACAACAAAAAACTGCACCACACTCCATAAGAAAATCAGTAGAAGACTGCGTGGTGTTAGTAAGACATAGGGAAACCAAAAACTCAAACAAGTTAAAAACCAGAAAAAAGAACAGAAATTGTCTGACTGATAGGAGAAGGCGTTGCATGGTAGATTCCCAAAGATTGTTGCAAGCAAATAGTGGGAGTGAGACATGGTTATGGTTGCAGAAAGGAAAGCTGAAAAGGAAGACAGAAAGTTTGTTAGGACTAATTGGATAAAAACCAAGATAGAGAAAAACCAAATAGGTTATGCAAATCAAAAGAAGAAAATGCTACACATATAGTAAGTGAATGTAGCATGCTGGCACAGAAAGAATACAAGAAAAGACATGACAACGTAGGGAGAGTAATCCACTGGGAGTTTATGTAGAAAACTAGGATTTGAACATACTAATAAATGGTATGAACATGAACCTAGTAAAGTACTAGAAAGTAATAAATACAAAATGTGGGACTTTAATATTCAAACTGACACAGTAATAGAACCTAGAAGGCCTGATTTAGTAGTAGTAGATAAAGAGAATAGAAAGTGCCAGATAATTGACTTTACCGTCCCAAATGAGGAAAATATCAATATGAGAGGTACAGAAAAAATAGCAAAGTACTAGAACCTAGCTATTGAATTATAGAGACTATGGAAAGTGCAAGTAAAATGTTTCTCATTAGTTATAGATGTGTAATAGAACGACTGTGCGAACCAAAGGAGAGTGGCGACGAACGGGAGAAGGCTCCTTTTAACGTATCGCACGGTAGACACAAGACATGTAATATGACATAATAGGGCTCACAATGTGAGATGCGAGCAAGTGGCAGCAAGGAAAGAGAGAGACAGAGACAACCGTTAGATACATATAAAGCGTATGTTTATTAGTGTAGTTAACTATGTGTCTGTGTGTGCGTGCATGCGGCAATATAAGTAGCACAATACATAAGACAGGCCTTCGTGTACAGTAGTGTGTATACAATATATGTGTGTGTGTGTGTGAATGAGACGGACAGAGCTTGTAATTTGTGTCTGTAACATAGACTATAAGAGTCCTGAACACAGAGATGGAGAAATACCAGTTCATAGAAGAGTTTCAAAGTAGGTAGAATGTCTGTACTCAAGAGATTGTGGCCGAATAGCAGAGCTGTGGTGTCACATGTCGTGTGTGAAGTTGAGCGTCGATGCTGTGACCGGTAACTTGGTACAGAATATCCTCGCATGATGGTTCTGGCTGTTATTTTCGTGGTGGAAACAATCCACACAAACAGTGTTGAGACAGAACCGCGGTTGTTGGTGGTAGCGTGTACTTTGGTGGTGGTGCTGGCGCTGGCGACGGAACTGTAGTAGACAGTAGATTGGTGGTGTTGACGTCGTCGCTGGAAACTGGCTGGAGCTGTATTCTGTGTGTGGTCTACGACTAGACCTGTGAGAGGTCTAAAGCCGTGACAAACTGGCGTGGATGAAGCAGAACTACTTATAGATAAAAACGACAGCACCTAGTGGTCTCCTTTATATATACATATACAATAATCTTTTGAGATCTCAGATATTTTTTCTGAATCTCCTTGATTCTTTTAATGTGCTTGTTCCCTGGTATTAAATTGATATTAATTAATATCCAATTTTTTACCCTAATGTTTTAATTTAATA
>NC_068985.1:61781924-61784115 GCF_001194135.2 Octopus bimaculoides | reverse complement strand
TATATATATATATATATATATAGAGAGAGAGAGAGAGAGAGAGAGAGAGAGAGAGAGAGATAACTAAATAGATAGATAGATAGATGGATAGATAGACAGACAGACTGATAGATAGATAGTTTAACACCCGGTCACCAAAACAAAAAAAAACAGTCTAATAGCTGTCAAAAACTATGTAGAAAACGAATATGGAAACTAAATTTGCGCAAACGAATAGGCGGGTGGGCTTTGAATAAAGCAACGATATCTTTTATTGCTTGTTGCGAAGGAATTAGACCACGAGCAATATAGAGAACTTGACATAATTCAACAATATAATTCATATATTTTAGTAAAAACTGACTGAAATAAAGATTTTCATGCAACAAACTAAAAGTGACTCAAATATATAATATATACCTGTTTTTTTTTATTTTATCTCAGACACTCATTAAAGACAAATAAATATTATCAAAGTAGAGGTGTTTGCTTAAATAAAGTTATGAACTATTGCTTATAAAGAAGTTTTCTATTTGGCTTAGTGGTTACAAAATAGTTGTTCCATAATGATTAAATGAAGTTTTTAATGCAATGCAATGTGAGTTAACTTTCTTACAATGTAATATAATTTCAATACAGTTTTCATTGAAATGTATTCCTCTCTGTAACTTTTTTTTATTTTTTAAATCTATCTAAAATGTAGATTCTACCGGAATGCATTAATCAGGGATCCCTTACAATTCTAGATATGAAGTTCAATGTGTATTTTTCTTTAAACAACTGCAACCGAGATGCATTTTACTGCATCACACCAGAAATCTTTGTTTCTTCATTAGCTTTGGCAGGTTCAAATTCCATGTTGTATTTCTTTGTCAATAATAACAACGTTGTTAAGTAGTCTTTGTATTGTAGTAGGCTCAAGGAATTTCCAGAGTAAAGCGTCCAATATGGCCTGGTGTTCGGTACAATAACCAGTGGCCAACAAAACTTATCATGAGTAGAGCAGCAGTAAATTTGAGTGGTGTGTGTTCATAAAGTTTGTCTTTAGTCTAACGCCTATACCATAATATGTTTTGGGGCCCTCCTATATAGCATTTTCTTCTTTTTTTTTTCATAAACTGTTGCTTTTTTTTGTTATTCGGCAATAGATAAAAGATAAAATTTTCCAAAGACGTTTCTTCGAATGTAACAGCCGCGGAAATTACATTCTCCAAAACCCACAGTGCATTTAACATTTCATATATATTAGCCACATTAACTAAAAATTTATGAGAAATCAAAAGAACCAAACATTGTGCAAACTGAAGAAATCAAGTTTAAAAATTGAAAAACTATTGTGCTGCTACTGACAAACTGAACTGAACGTTTATAGTTTTTAGTCAACATTCACTATTCCTTCAACTAATATTGTGGATGATATTCAGGTAATGCTTTAAGATTCCATGTCTTTGATCGTTTACTGTTTATTTACGGTCAAGTATTTAAAAACGTATCAGTGTTTTTTTTTCAAAAATATGCGGTGGCCTGCTGTTGTTTTTTCAGCTCTCGAAAATCATACATATATACATACAACATACATATACATACGTACGTACATACAGATATACATCAGATTGAATGATTTTACAAAAATTTGGAGTACAGGAAGTACCTGTGCAGATGAATAATTTTTAGTGGGTGTAGCTTGCACTGCACTACCCGCACTTATTAGCCACATACATACATACATACATACATACATACATACATACATACATACATACATACATACCTGCACTCACATAGACATAGAGCTATACATATAGAAAGAAATGGAGGAGAAAGTAAACGAGAAAAACAGTTGAGGGGGAAAAGTAATGGAAGTAGGGAGTTAATGAGTGTCACTTAATGCAAAATCTTTCCGCGTACATAGGTTGGGTTCAGAAACATGGGCCAAGATCAGGTAGTTATTTTGTTCAACTCTGTTTCCAAATACTGGATCTAACCGTATTAGTATCTGATTAATACTTACGAGTAGACATGGTTGAAGAGAATTATTGCTTCTTGCAATTTTGCAGAAGTAAGACGCAATCCTTTTTCATTTCGCTTTTTTCCAACCATGTCTGTGAAAATCTAGTGTTAATTTTCGTCGCTTCGGAGTATTTTTAGCAAAACTGGTGCTTCATAGCGCCCTTGTTATATATAATTCCTATATATATATATATATATATAT
>NC_068985.1:61778868-61779994 GCF_001194135.2 Octopus bimaculoides | reverse complement strand
ATATATATATATATATATATATATATATATATATATATATATAGGATGTCTTTAACAAGGATGTTAATCAATGGATCGATGGATCGAATTAAAGCGTTCTAGATGTCGAGCCTGAGAACTACTTTTATATTCTTGGTATTCACAGTTCATATTATTAGAGACATTGTGCACAGCTATCTCATAGCCAAGAGGTGTACCGACGCACACCTGAAAACGCTGCAATTAATCAGAAAGATTACTCGCACGTGGTTTTAAAACAACCATAGCTGAGAGGTGGTTATAAGAAACGCCGAGCAAAGCAGCTTGCAAATCAATGATTTGGCTGACAAGAACAATCAAATTAGCTCCGATGAAAACGTATCTGAGAATAGGAGAAACGCCTTGAGAGATAATTACATTGACAAATTATGTGAGGGCCAAAAAATTATTCCTGCTTCCTATGCCAAAGGTGGTGGTGGTGGCGGTTATAGAGGTGGCGGTGGTTTTGGGATAGTGAAAAGTGTATTCTTTTAAAGTTGAACTAATTTTTTAATGTCACCTATAACTTAACGGATGCACGTAAGTGCAATTCCATGAAATATTCACGCTTATTTACGTTGCAAATAAATGCAATTTAATTAAAGTTTGTATCATATGTACGAGATTTTGCTTTTTTTGCTTATAGGGAAATATGGAAAAATAAGAGTGAATATTTATTTTATGAGAGCTGTGTATCAAGTCTATAAAAGTGTGCATAAGGTATTTAAAGTGAATATATAAGGTGCATTTTAGTCTAAAATAATCTAGCTTAAACTATTGCATCGTTTAAATATGTGCTAATTCTATCTTTATTATTTTAACCTAAAACTTCGTTCAAATTGTATTTTAAACGGGGAAAAAATTGTTAAGTTGGTTTTAGCATATAATATACCTGTTAGCTTATATTATAATGGACGTAGGGTTGATCATGGAATGTTTATTATTTTGATATTTTTAATAATATTTTTCTGTCTTTATATAATAAGTATTTTATATAAATTCATTTGTTATTTATTGTTGGTAGATATATACATTCTTTTATTATTATTATTATTATTATTATTATTATTATTATTATTATTATTATTATTATTATTATTATTATTAT
>NC_068985.1:61774950-61777852 GCF_001194135.2 Octopus bimaculoides | reverse complement strand
TATATGTGTATGTATATATGTGTATGTATATATGTGTATGCATATGTATGTATGTATGTATGTATGTATATATGTGTGTGCGTGTGATTGTATATGTACGCACCTCTGTCTCCCTGTGTGTGCATGTCTGAGTGTGTGTGTGTTTTGCAACTATGTACCGTGTTTGTATGTATGGATGTGCATCTCCCTATGTGTGGACACGTGTGTCCTTGTGTGAAGTAAAGTGTGTGAGTATACACACACACATATACACACACACAAACATATACACACATACATACATACATACATACATACATACATACATACATACATACTCTCCACACAAACACAGACAACTTTTCAAGGTAGATGAAACTGAGTTGTTTCTTCGTTAAACTGTGCTTTGTCCCTTGTAATAAATCAATCAATCAATCAGAATATTAATTAGAAAGATGTTCAGAGGATGAAAAAAAGTTTACTGTCATTATATATGTATGTATATATTGGGTTGTTCAGAAAGTTCGTGCCGATTTTTAAAGGAAAGAAAAAGGTCAATAAATACTTGCCATTACATTTTTAATGAACCAAATATGAACCATTTTGTTGCACAATGCGTCTCCATCTTTCCTTTAACTTGAAAATATCCTCTTCCAAGAATTGAGGTGGTTTCATGGCAAAGAATTCAACAAGGTATCTTTTTACGTCATCCAAGGAATTGAAATTTTTACCATTAAGACTATTCTGCAGACATCTGAATAAGTGGAAATCCGAAGGAGCAATATCTGGGGAATATGGAGGGTGGGGTAACACATCCCAGCCGAGCTGCAGCAATTTTTGTCTGGTTCCCAAAGAAACGTGCGGTCTTGCATTATCATGTTGGAAAACAACACCCTTCCTGTTGGCCAATTCTGGACGTTTCTCTTGAATTGCTGCTTTTAACTCGTCGGATGGTCTGCCTGATCGCTCTTTATCAATAAGGCTACAATCTCCAGCTCGGAACCTTGCGAACTACTTCCGTACAGTTCTTTCGGATAAAGAAACATCACCGTAAACTGCGTATATTTCTTTGGTTGCTTCTGAGGCATTTTTCCCTTTACGGAAGAAGACAAGCACCAAGTGCCGAAAATGAACTTTTAAAGGGTACAGAATTAACACAGGTTATAGGAACATAAACCTTCTTTCACGAAAAGATAGCTTAAACTGTGCTCTAAATGGAGGTGTAGCCAAATCTTATTTTATGGACTTAACCATGTTCTAAAATAAGTCGAAAGGTAAGCTACTATAAATCGGCACGAACTTTCCGGACAACCCAATAGAATATCGAAAGATAATATATAATTAAGAACAACTAAGATATCGCATACAGATAAATTATTATAATGTGTATTTACACACTCAAACACATACATACATGCATGCATGCATGCATACATACATACATACATACATACATACATTCATACATACACACATACACACATACATACATACATACATACATACATACATACAAACATACATACGTACGTACGCACATGTTTGGGTCAGACTATTACCATAAGAGGTAATGGGTCAGTGTATTACCATAATAGATTTCAGCTATCCTACTAATGTGAATAACTCTTTGAAAATCAAAGAGAAAGAGAATAACAATAGAGAATTGCTTCCAAAGCTCCAGGTTCTATATCCAGATTATAAGGTCACATTTATACCAAAAAGAATTGGAGAACTTGGTTTTGTAAGTAAATGCCTAAATGATAATCTGAATAAGCTTTCATAAACATAAATCAACCAACTAACTCGCGTTTTACAAATGCAATCTGTAAAAAATATACAAAACTTTCCTCAAGTTTAAAATGTGACATTGATTTCGTTACCTAAATTGCAACGATGGAGCATTGTATCTTTCCTCAGGGGTAGAATTTAAAAATTAAAAAGCACAAGAGAAAATCCGCACGCACACACACACACACACACACACACACACACACACACACACAAACGCATACTCACATACAGACACACACATACAGACACACACATACATACATACATACATACATACATACATACATGCATACATACATGCATACATACATACATACATACATACATACATACATGTGTACTACAACTATGGTAAATAGCAGGCACAACCGCAACGATTACTGTAGTAGTAGTGGTAGTCAGGTTTATATGCCGGTGAAATGTGCCCTTACTGAAATTTTCCCAGAAAGAATAACTTTGACTTTGAAGGACTCTCTCAAAGAGAGAGTATTCTCTACCAAATTAAATAAAAGCTGATACGGTATTAAAAACAGTGAACAAAATTGGTGATGAGTGTTTACAAGTGTGATGAACCCACATACTGGCAGATTAACGCCTGTCTACATGCTCTGAATGCTACTGTAAAACAGTACATGAATGATATTCAAAAAGTAGACAAAACCGAAATAACAAAGTACCATCATGGGTTTTGAAGACAGAGAAGAAAACTGGTTTACGGAAGATCATCAGCCATGTAATGATGCTTATTGCATGCAAACAAGCAAATCACCAACAGAAAGTAAAGAAGGAGATAGAAATGATGTTTGGAGACAGCAATAAGAGGACAATCACTTGAAAACTTATTACAAGCTGATTGCAAACTGATTTAGCAGAAGCTAAAAGCTGTCAGTGAAAAACCGAGAAAAGAATAACCGAGAGAAGAACAATATACAAAATATTTAACCGCAACCAGGCAACAGTATACAGAGGCATGAGATGAGGAGCAGTAAACATCACGGAAGCTCATTCACGAAAAGACATAGACTCCTTCTGGAGGAAAATCTGGAGTGAAGAGAAGGAATTTAACCAAGATGCTCTGTGGCTGGAAGAAATCCGAAAAAGTTATTGCTCCTGCGTTACATCCAAGACATAC
>NC_068985.1:61772178-61774940 GCF_001194135.2 Octopus bimaculoides | reverse complement strand
AAAGACATAGACTCCTTCTGGAGGAAAATCTGGAGTGAAGAGAAGGAATTTAACCAAGATGCTCTGTGGCTGGAAGAAATCCGAAAAAGTTATTGCTCCTGCGTTACATCCAAGACATACGACATTGATGGTGAAACACTTGGGAAAATGATCCAGAAGTTCTAGGATGGAAAAGCACCTGGAAGAGACTTGATTGTTGGATATTGGTACAAGAAGCTAACATTCTACCGACCATATCGTATCAATCTGTACCAGCAAGCTTTCATTGGGAACAGTGAGCTCTGGCAGAGACAAAATTTATTCCCAAATGCTGAACCACCCACATGGCAAAAAACTACCGGCCAATTGCATGCCAGAACTTAATGTATAAGATATATACAGCATGTTTAAACTTCTTCCTTTGGGACCATCGTGAAACCAATAACATTATCACAGCAGAAAAAGCAGCTGTGAAGAAGGGTGTTTGGGGATGTGCCGAGAAATTGTTAATCAACAAAACTGTGATATCAGAGGCGCGAAAGCATAAGAGGAACTTAGTTTCAATGTGGCTACACTACAGAATAGTCAAAGGCATAGCTGACCTGACTTCATCATGGGCCACCATCTTGAAATTAAACACAAAGTGTGATTGTATTATCACCGTTAGAATACAGTATTCCAGAGGTATATTCCAAGGAGACAGTCTCTCAGTGAGACTGTCTGAAAAACCCTTGTCATTCATTTTAAGGAAGTCTGAAGGTATCGCACTGGTTCACAACGAAACAGAAATACCAAAATTACACACTGTTTCTTTGTGGATGACTTAAAAATTTATGCAAAGAATATGCATGAGATGAAAAAGAGCCTTCACTTAGGTACAACATTTTCAAAGGATGTAGGGTTGGAGTTTGGTCATAATAAATGTTGTTATACAGTTGTGAATGGGGGAAAACTATAAACCAGACTAGTAACATCTCCATCAATGATTTGACTGTTTCGCCTTTATCTGACGCGAAATGTTACAGGTATTTAGGGATGGATGAAAATATATCTTACGACGGCACCTGTAACAAAACACGCATCGCTAAAGAACATTACAGCCGAATAAAGAAAATTGGGACCTCAGAACTCTGCATTCAATAAAACAGTGGCCCACAATGTGCTTGCAGTTCCAGTACTCATACCAACATTTGAGCTACTTGATTGGACGCTTGATGAGATCGGAGCCATTGATGTGAAAACCAGAAAATTACTAACCCTTTTTTAGCCACTCTTTATTTTGTGGAATCGATCTCCTGTAAAGACTTCAGGATCAAAGTTCGAATCTTTTTGAGCTCTGCTGTCTTCTATACTGAGAGTCTGTGGATCTCATCTGTGGACTATATATATATTTATATATATATATGAGATACTGTTCTACTGTACAGAGCGGACAAAAGGATTTACCTATATCATATGGAAAGGATCTAGATAGAATATTCCATTCCAAATGAAATTTATTAAGTTCCTTAAGAGACCAAATTAATTTCCTAAGGTCAGTATTGTTGCGTTTATTGATATATCTAAATGTAGAGTAATGGTTAGATATTCTTTTTGACAACTGAGATGAAGAACTACCTATGTAAAAAAAGACATCAGAACCAGAAGTAATTTTACATTGATGAACAGAGTTTCTAGTCTTAGAATTACTGTTAAGGAAACGAAAGCGATTGGAATTTATATCAGAAATACTAATATTGTTGTTAGTGTTAATAATATCAACGTTATTATTTTCATTAAGTGGATTTGTATTTAACAACTTATTGTTATGCGAAGAAATGATCTGTGAAAGGTTTTTGGTGTTTGAAAACCCTATTCTAATTTGGTGTGAATTGATAATGTCGGCCTTGATACATTTCCTGTGTCCTTATGTTTACAAGTGGGAGTCAAGCACCTCCACCCAGCTAAGCCTGCATCCAGAGACATATTTCTGAGTCTTTGCTCGTCATGAGTCTGGAGTAGCATGACTTGCTAGTTGGAGATGCGTGTCAAGCTCTTGTAAATATATAATAATTCTAGTGAAATAATTCACTGATTTCAAAAATGGAAATAATAGCAGTAGTATTATTCCCTTCGTGCGACTATCACATTAAGTTGACAGCATACAACTACTTTATCGTATCACTACTGCATAAATCTCTGAGAGATTTGGAAATGTATTATTTCTATCTTTGAAATCAGTAAATGTATTTCACTAGAATTATTATATGTTTACAAGAGCTTGACACGCATCCCCAACTAGCAAGTCATGCTACTCCAGACTCATGACGTGCAAAGACTCAGAAACCTGTCTCTGGGTGCAGGCTTAGCTGGGTGGAGGTGCTTGTCTTCCCCTTGTAAACATAAGGACACAGGAATTGTGTCAAGGCCGACAGGAAGCGGTTCAGCTTCCTAGGGCTAAATAACAGTAGTATTATTCCCTTCGTGGGACTGTCACATTAAGTTGACAGCATACAAGTACTTTATTTAATTACTAATTACTATTTACTATTTATTGTTTATGTAATTTATTGATTTTTAGAATAAGGTTTTTTTATAGTATATTTTTTTTAGATGGTGTGAACAACGTTTTTGATTATTGAATTAATTGATATAGGTCTTTTTTTCTCTAAATTATATACATTTATTATATATTGTGAAATTTGATGTAGAATTGCTAAATTGAAGTTTTCCCTGTAAGTTTTGGATTTATATTCCCTACTATTACACACACACATATATATATATATATATATATATATATA
>NC_068985.1:61764782-61769782 GCF_001194135.2 Octopus bimaculoides | reverse complement strand
AGATAGATAGATAGATAGATAGATAGATAGATAGATAGATAGATAGATAGATTGCAAAGTGTCCTTAATAAATTATAAATAATCTACGTTGAAATTTTATTTCTCTTTTTAAAAAGTTTTCAACTCTGTCTGACGTTTCGTTCCAGTTTGTCATTTGCCCATAGAGATTTCTAATTCCTATTAAGTTAGATACTTGATGATGACCAATACGTACAAGTCACCTTGCTGCTCTAGCGGTTACCTGAAACATAAAGGTATTTACATGTTTATCTATTTTTCGATATCATGTTTGCAAACAAGAGCAAATTCGAATTAGAATGGCTTTTGCACTTATAATTGAATAAACGAACATACTTTACAAATCAGGTTTTAAAAGTATTTTCTACTCGCTTTTCATCTGTTGACCTTGTGGTTAGCTCCATATATTATCATTTTCCATTAAAGGAGCAATCTATTGTGTTTTTCAGCTTCTTGCATTCATGTTGGCGAGATTCTGTTGTGCTGCTGGGATTTTGTTGTGGTTAAAATTTCTTATTAGCTTATGTTGTTCTAAAAACAATTACGAGTTTTTTACTGAATTTCTATCAAACATTTTATGGTACAAATTTGAAGTTAGTTGTATATACTTATCAAAATCAGATTTCTTACTATGTTTGCAAATGCATTTATGTTATACGGCGGAGTATATCTCGCTGTTTCTGAGTAAATTAATTTTTAGTATTGGTTATACTATTTGCTTACGTTTGTCATTGAAATCGCTTCCTTCTAAATCTAGGTATGGGACAGCGTTATTAAATATTCCCTTCTCTGACAATACAGTTTACATTCGTCTATTAATGTGATACGTTATATAATTATAGGCAGTTCCTTTGAATCTTGTTGATGTATATTGTTTGATTTTTTTGATGTTTGGTTTTTAGTAGAAGCAATGTTTTCCTGAATTTATTTCTAATGTTAATTCTGGAAAAAATTGCTACTTTTGAGTTTTTATCTTTTGTGACTTTTAGTTTGAACACTTTGATAATGTTAATTAGTATTTGTTTACGTTTGACCAGTTCATGTTCTTTCATATTATGGGTAACGGCTATTCCATCATCTCTCTATAGTTCTAGATGAGTGAAATGCTTTCTGTTTATAGTGTGCGATAATCAAAGACATCCCACCTGTGAATATCCTATTCACTTTTTCTTAAGTATAGTGCACCCTTGACTATATTATCTATTGTGTCATTTTTTAACATCATTAAATGTTATTTCTGTATTATTTGGATGTTAAATGAGGATCAAATTCATACAACCTCTACTTCATAGAGATGATCCACATCATCCACTTTCCTATCCTAATCTCAGATAAAAAGAAAGAGTTAATTTCGAGTTCCCCATACATACACAAATGTGTCCTTGAGAATATCAAAGAAGATCGTTCTGCCCTTGATACACACTTCATTCACTGCCCACAGTCGATTTTTTCCCAATTCAATGACTCATGTCACAAATAAATTCTATTTTTTGTTTAGATTTTTAGTAAGTTGCTATACGTTCTTTTTCTTGTTCATATTCATAGTTCACATTGGAACTGATATCAGCAACCACTGAACTTGAATATGTCTAGTTTGTTGTCTTTTACTAGTGTTACAATAGATACTTTGCACTCTCGACACTTATTTATTTATGCATGCACGTATGCATGCTTGTGTGCATGTGTGCGTGCGTGTATGTGTGTGTGCGTGTGCGTGCGTGTGTGTGTGTGTGTGTGTGTGTGTGTGTGTGTGTCTGTGTGTGTCTGTGTGTAAGTGTGTGTGTGTCTGTATGTGTGTCTCTGTGTTTGTATGTGTGTTATTTTGTTTTAATTGAAGATTTCTTGCTAATAGAGAAGGACCGGTTTCTAATCTAGATCCAAGGCTCCTTCATTGGAATTTCAAGAGCAACAATAGGGTATTTTTCTTTGTATGTATGTATGTATGTATGTATATGCAGATTTGTATGTTTTATGTATGTATTCTCATGCATATAGTTGCATGCCTAGACATGCTCATATATATTTAAATGATAAACTTATGGAGAGTTCTACAGATTTTTATAGTTCCAGTGATAGATTCGATTTGTAGTCTTCGAATAAGCTTTCTCGTTTCGGGTTTTGAGAAGGTTAATTTCTCAAGATTGGTATTTAGTCAGTGTGCTACATATCCCAGGGCCCCACTGATTACAATTTCTTTTTACCTGAACTTGTAATCTGGATAGAATAACTGCAGATTTCTCAATAGTTCAGCATAGGTATTCTCTTTTTCACTGATCTTCAGCTTTATGCTAACATCCGTTGAGCAGCTAATTTCCACGACGATGCAGTTTCTCTTCTTTATCCCAAATCATTACATCAGGTTATTCTTCCGACGGATTTACTTATAGTGTGTCCTAGCTACAACGCCATGTCTCATCGGTAGATGATACCGTGATGACATTTTCAGACAACTGCTTATGATGTCAGTGATATCTTCAGTGTAAATTCCACAAAGTCTGCATCGGTCGTCACATTTTACGGCTTTTCCTGCATCTCTATCCCTTTGGTGCATCAGGTATTTGGTTGATATTTCCACTTCCTGGATTGCAAACGCATATCCTTCAAAGTGGAAGATAGTAATCTGGCTTTGAGAAACTGCTTTGATGATCGATGTTACTATCATCACGGAGCTTTCTACTGCCATATTCATACATAGCCTTCTCCTCATATAGGTTCATCCTTTCATCTGATGATACGTTGCGGTAGGGTCGTGCGACTTCTTTGGGTATGTATTCAAGGTTATCAGACAAAGTGTTGCTCAAGGAGCTGCCCTCCAGGTACTATAATGTTATCAGCGTCATGTATGCAAACTTGGTCAAGGGATGCACTTCGACACTTGGTAGTTAAAAGATGTTGCCGAAGGCATATGATGCATCATTCAAAGGCATTTTGGATCGATGTTAAGCCTCTGGCACCTTGTTTTCCTTTTAAGGAGAAGCGGTTTATGTGGAAATTACGTGTACTTGTTAGTATTTTCTGGTTTTCACATCAATGGCACGGATCTCATCAAGCGTCCAATCAAGCAGCCCAAATGTGGTATGAGTACTGGAACTGCAAGCGCATTGTAGACCACTGTTTTATTGAATGCAGAGTTCTGAGGTCCCAATTTTCTTTATTCGGCTGTAATGTTCTTTAGTGATACGTGTTTTGTTACAAGTGCCGTCGTAAGATATATTTTCATCCATCCCTAAATACCTGTAACATTTCGCGTCAGATACAGGCGAAACAGTCAAATCATTGATGGAGATGTTATTAGTCTGGTTTTAATTTTTCCCCCATTCACAACTATATAATAACATTTATTCTGACCAAACTCGAACCCTACATCCTTTGAGAATGTTGTACCTAGGTGAAGGCTCATTTTCATCTCATGCATATTCTTTGCATAAAGTTTTAAGTCATCCACAAAGAAACGGTGTGTAATTTTGGTATTTCTGTTTCGTTGTGAACCAGTGAGATACCTTCAGACTTCCTTAACATGAATGACAAGGGTTTTACAGACAGTCTCACTGAGAGACTGTCTCCTTGGAATATGCCTTTGCAATACTGTATTCTATCGGTGATAATATAGTCACTCTTTGTGTTTAATTTGAAGATGGTGGCCCATGATGAAGTCAGGTCAGCTGTGCCTTTAACTATTCTCACTGGAACTTTAGCAAAGTGAAGGGCTTCTAGCATCAATGAGTGAGAAACAGAGTCAAAGGCTTTCTTGTAGTCTAGCCACATTGAAACTAGGTTCTTCCTATACTTTTGCACCTCTGACATCCCAGTTCTGTTGATTAACAATTGCTCGCCACATCCCCAAACACCCTTCTTCACAGCTGCTTTTTCTACTGTGATAATGTTATTGGTTTCACAATGGTCCCGGAGGAAGAGGTTTAAACATGCTGTATATATCTTGTACATTAAGTTCTGGCATGCAATTGACCGGTAGGTTTTTTGCCATGTAGGTGGTTCTGCATTTGGGAATAAATTTTGTCTCTGCCAGAGCTCACCAGTGTGGTGTGCTACTGTTCCCAATGAAAGCTTGCTGGTCCAGATTGATAAGATATGGTCGGTAGAATGTTAGCTTCTTGTACCAATACACCCTAGATATCTATAACATTCCTCGTCAGATACAGGCGAAACAGTCAAATCATTGATGGAGATGTTACTAGTCTGGTTTATAGTTTTCCCACTTTTCGCAGCCATATAACATTTATTCTTACCAAACTCCAGCCCTACATCCTTTGAGAACGTTGTACGTAGGTCAAGGTTCTTTTTCATCTCATGCATACTCTTTGCATAAAGTTTTAAGTCATCCACAAAGAACCAGCGTTTAGTTTTGGTATTTCTGTTTCGTTGTGAACCAATGAGATATCCTGTGTATGTGTGCATGCATGGCATGTATGTATGTATGTATGTATGTATGTATGTATGTATGCATATATTTATGTACAGTCATGTTTAACATATTTGTGTAATTTCGAACATGCAAAGACAATACTTTGCACAAATTGTCTCCAGAAAATAAATCATCATTATATGTATGTAAATACACCAGTAAGCCATGAGTGATATCATCAGACTCTAGAACGCGTACGTTTCTACGTCGTTGCGCATTATCAGCTAGGATTACCGAGCTGTAGCTCTTGTGTTTGAAGAGCAAAGACGCAGAAACGCAAGCGTCCTACGGTTCGGTGACATCAGTCATGGCCTACTGGGGTGTTTACGCTCATATAGTGTATAAGGAGAATTTCTTCTCTCGAGACAACTTGGGCAGCGTATTAACTTCCCAAGTCCGAATGCATGTATACGAAGATGTTAAATATAAATAACATATATATAATTCTTTCAACGCTGCTTAATGTGCATTTAATCTATACGTGTGCGTGTGTGTGTGTGTTTGTTTGTGTGCGTGTGTATGTATGTATATATATATATATATATATATATATATATAT
>NC_068985.1:61757489-61764628 GCF_001194135.2 Octopus bimaculoides | reverse complement strand
TGTGTGTGTGTGTGTGTGTGTGTGTGTGTGTGTGTGTGTGTGTGTGTGTGTGTGTGTGTGTGTGTGCGTGTGTATACGTATGTATTTATGTATGTAAATATTCTAGGCCAGTCTGTGTGTTAATATCAAGGGTTATCCTTACTAAGGATAACCTTCTAGACAGTACTTGTTTTTATTGCTCTGTCATACCTCATAAGAAAGTAGTATGACATTTAAAACGACCAACATTGTAGCTCAAACTGTTGACATTAATTTCACATCGCCTAAAACCATTTTGAATCGCCATTTCTGCTTTTGCATGAATAACTTTACTGGAATATTTCCTGTTCTTTTGTACCAAAGATTAAATCCTACTGCCCTCATACTATAAATCAAACAACACGTGTGTGTATGTGTATGCGTGTTTGTTTGTGTCTGTGCGATATCCACTACATTCGCGTAACTAAATATTAAGGCCCAACTGCCCTTGATATATTAACTTATTATGCACTGAAAATTTTCTTTTAATCGTCGGTTTACATATTTGATATATTAGAAAGAAATTTCTCGAAAGATGATTGCAAAATATGCCCTAACTAACACAATACAACTAATATTGGTTTCTAATTTTGGCACAATTTCGGGGACGGGTATGTCGATTAGATCGATCTCATTGTTCAGCTGCTACTTATTTTAATCGCTTCAGAAAGGATGAAAAGCGATATCGACCCCAATGTTATTTGAAATCAGAATGCAAACTCGGAAGTAATGCCGCTAGGCATTTTGTCTAGCGCGGTAACGGTTCTATCAGCTCGCTGTCTTACGATACTACTAATACTAAATTCCAAATATACTTCTAAGAATATATTCTAAATAATAAAATGTCACCCTGTCAGTTACGACGACAAGTGTTACTGTTGATCCGGTCATCAGAACAGCCTACACCATCACCTACTCTAAATACATTAACAGAAGGTTGTATCGAAGCCTTTAATGCGCTATAAGTAGGGAGCTTTTTCTGCTTTCAGTGTGTGAAATAAACCCCTGCATGAGAACAAACTGTGACATCCAGTAAATAGAGCACTTTATGACAACAGGATAGACTGATGTGGAATTACTATTAATGTAATATGAATATCTATACAACTTTCTTCGTTCATGGTTAAAGAGAAAACTAATAGGATGAAAGTAACTGTTTAACATAGTATTACGGATATAAGAGGTGAGCTGACAGAATCGTTAAGCACGTCGGTAAAACTGCTTTGCTACATACGTTTTGAGTTCAAATGCCACGAAGGTCAACTTTGCTATTCATCCTTTCAAGGCCGGTAAAATATGTACCTGTTGATTAGCAGTGTGGATGTAATCGACTTAACTCTTCCCTCAAAATTGCTGGTTTTGTGCCAAAATTAGAAATGAATATACTATTACAGGTATAAAAGATTTTATAATCAATGTCAAAAGGGAACAGAAAAAAGTGAGACTAAACGAAGTACATTTATAAATGTGTGCGTGTGTGTAATTTAGATGATTATTTCAAAGCTCAGTAGAAGAGTCTGTCTGATGTCTGTACAAGATACTCTAGTGCTTTGATGCGTATTTAAACTAGAAAGTGCTGGTGTAAAATGCGCAGTTTTGTGTTGGGATAGGATAGCGCTTGTATAAAGTATCATAAAGAGAATATACAGGTCAAGCGGTTGAGTCCATAGTGATTATTGCTTCGACACTGATCTGCTATGGCAGGTTTTCTTTGTCTGGTAGCTATGGCGAAAAAGATTGTTTAGTGAACGAGACCTAAAGGTATGAGAACAGAGATATTCCTTTTTGGTAGATCCCTCATCCACTTTTTCAAGTTTCAATTGAAAAGGAAAGTGAGGGTGGAGAGGAAGGCGGTCTTCAAGTGAATTTATTGAAAGGTGGGTGAAAGTGGTGAAGATGGCAAGTGTGGATGGCACCAAGGAGGTCTTGGACAGTGGAGGTTTCTCGATTGGTCGTTTTTATGTTGTATTGTCCCACTCATCTGTTGCCCTGATAGCAAATAAAAGAAATTATTGTTTTTGTCATTGTTGCTGTTTTTACTCTTTTCTTCTCCGTCATCGTTATTGTTATTATTGTTTGATTTTGGTGACAGAGTTTGCTTCGCTCTCTCAATAATTCAGGATTTTATTGCCTTTTATTGCATTAAAAACAAAAGCTCCTTGATTATGTTACCAAAATTAGACTTTAAAATACTTGAGTGTCTCTCCCGTCCTCACTGGACTAAAAAAATACGATCTACTTTACATATGCAGTAAAAGTAGCTCTAGTATAATAAATATTAAGTACGTATATTAATATGTATGCTTTGTGTATTTTCCGATGGCTGCAATGGCGTATCGGAGTATATAACTCTCATGTCGCCAGATGGAGGCTGAGTTATCTCGCCTGTACATGACTCTAAGATGTTTTAATACCGGTGACATGAGAGTTATATATTTCGCTATGCCATTGCAGCCTCCGACAAATACACAAAGCATATACATTAGTATATGTATTTAATAATATTTATCATACCAGAACTGCTTTTACTTCATATGTAAATTTTCTCCTAGGTATGCAATTTCCGGGCATACCAGCTCATGATTTTACAAGCCATAAGCATATAAATCGATTCGCCTTCAACCAGTTACGTGATGTTGAAAAGCCACAAAAATGCCGAAACATCGATATCCATCACTCCCAAATGAGATTGAGGGTGAGCAGTCTCGCTTGTCTATAACTCTAAGGTGTTTTAACATCAGTCACATGGTCCACTACGCCATTGCAGTCACCGGAAAATACACAATGTTTATACATTAGTATATGTATTTAATAACATTTAAAATACAATCTGCTTTTATTTAACATTATACGTTTTAAAATTTCGTAAACATTTCCCTTACTCCCAATTCAATATGGATTCTTGTACAAGAGAAGTAATAACCGGTAATCT
Organism: Octopus bimaculoides; assembly: GCF_001194135.2. NCBI lineage: Eukaryota > Metazoa > Mollusca > Cephalopoda > Octopoda > Octopodidae > Octopus > Octopus bimaculoides. Next base: position 61,761,678 of record NC_068985.1, on the reverse strand, counting down.
CCACAGTGGTGTTTGTAAAAGCATAAATAAACATGCCTACCATTTGCAAACCATGAAAAAAAATTGACGCAGATACTACAAATGAGAAACAGCCAAAACATGCCCAGTAACATTCAGTCGACAAACATAGATGAGAGAAAAAATTTTCTGACAAATAACGGTGACAATTTTGACAAGAAGCGAAAATGTAAACAACAATAACATTTTCAAACACTTGGGTAGGGTTGGGAGCATCGTGGCAGAAGTTTTAGATTTATCCATGAAGATTTGCCTTGTTTTCAGTACCAGAAACTGATATTAAAACAAAAGTAGCTGACAACCAGGAAGTAACTGTTCCCCATCTCAAGGTTGCCAGCCCAGCGTCTTGTGATAAGCAAGTATCATTGTTGCAACCCCAATCTCTCAAAATATTTGATTAAGTGTTCGAGATAATATTTTCTATTAGGAAGAACAAGAGCAAACTGCTAGAATGAGCAATGAGTGAAAGAAAAAGAATAAGACTCTCAAAGCGAACATAAGGGAAAGACAACTAAAACTTCCAAGATGCGATCTCATGAAACTGATATTGTTGAAGACTGTTTTGACGGCGAGGTTAAATAAGTAAACAATTTCGAAAAACAAACGAAGAAATTGGATCGCATTATTTTGAGCATTCCGGAGACAGACTGCTGGTCTGCCCAATGTAATCAACAGCAGACACTTAGGTGCTTCTTCGAAAACTCCGATATTCAAAATACTGACATGCCCTTTCAAAACAGCAGACGATTGATACCCATATTGAGAGCATAAGGATAAAAATATCAGGGTTATGGCGTGCATTGATTCAATCTCGAGGGATCTAGTTTGGTTGGACCAAAATGAAGTACCGAAAACCTTCCCTAAACCCAAGCTCTTCCAAAGGAAGGTTATTGTGACTGTTTGATGGTGTACTGCTGGACTCATCCACTATAACTTCTTAAAACCCGGAAAAGCCATTACTGCAGAAGCACATTGCTATGAAATTGCCAAAATGAACGGAAAACTGATAGTCCTCTGTCCCAGATTGGTCTACAAAAGAGGGCCAATCATTCTTCATGACAATGTTCGACCACACGTTTCACTAATGATGCTCCAGAAGTTGAGGAAACTGGCTACGAGTTCTTCCCCGTCCAGTTTATTCCCCAGACCTTTCTCATGCCGACAACCACTTTTTCAAGCACCTTGATAGGTTCCTGCGAGAGGAGTTCAAAAATGAAGCCGATGCTGAAAGTGCATTCAAAGATTTCATCAACTCCAGAACTCCAGATTTTTATGTTACCGGAATAAACAAACTTGTAACTCGTTGGTAAAAATGTGTTGATTGTAATGGTACTTAGTTTGATGTATAAAATTTCCGCATTGTTGAAATATATTGTGATGAATGTCATATTTCAAAACGTTGCTTACATTTTACTCAGCCTGATATATAAAGTTCGATGCGCAGACGGGAGACCTCTCCCTCGTGAAACTAGCCAACGCATCACGTATATCTTCAGCTGTTATCGGCGTTTCGCAGAACTCCACGTCCCTGGCCAAAAGACTCGGCATACCATCAAGGTAGGAAGTGAAAGTCACTTCCGCCTCCGGACCACCGCGCGCCCCGTGCAGTTCAGCAAAGTACCACTGAAAGACCGTATTGTAGTTTTATTACCACTTTGCGCCTCGGCCACTCGGACCCATCGAATGGCTTTCGTTCCCTCCTGCTTTAGAGCACGCGCCCTAGCTCTGACAAGGAAACCTTCATGCTTGGTGTTGAAGAATTGGTTCAGAACCAATCTCATTGCCAGCACGTCAGTCGCTATGCCTCTACTGAGTGCCTCTTCTAATTTTCTAACTAGGTCATCCTCTACTCTAGTCTTCTTTATTGCTAGTTCTCTGCTAAATTCTACAGCTTCTACTCTAATCGCCCATTTTAGGGCCCCTACCATCGGTTGTTGACGACTGTACTCGTTAACTTTCGATGGACTAACTTGCTAAGCCAGTCTCTGAAAGCTGGACGCGCCGGGTAGGACGCGTGCAGTTTCCAGTATCCGGGTCCCTGCTTATGGAGTCTATCTAGGTTAATCGTGCAGATCACAAATTTGTGGTCTATGTAGTTGACGAATTCAAATTGTGGTCAACCTATGCTATTCCTCTCTGCTGCCCAACAAAATACCCTTTCTAGATAAGATCTGGATGACCTGACACTGTTTGCCCATGTCCACACTGGAGTGTTCGGAAAATCCAGTCTGAACCTGTCTGCCAGCTGGACACGGCTGAGCAGGTTTGCAAGGCTTGCACACCTCTTTTCTATCTGCTAGCTCCACCCAATCCACTCGTGCATCCAAAATGGCGTTCTGATCGCGAGACGTTCCTAGAAAGGCCTCCAGGCATCTGAAGAACTCCGGCTGCCCACCTCCAGTCAGTGCGTACACTGTGACCAGTCAAAAGCATTGCGACAACTTCCACCTCACGCGATACATCATAGAGAGGGTTGGCAAAGAACCTGCAATAGGTCGACTATCTGTACTCAAAACAGCTGGTTTCGGTCCGGTTTTCAGAGGCTGGATCGCAGTAATGTACAGCGACATCTGTTCGGTGGTCAAAGTAAATGGCCACCTCTCGGAATCGTTTAGTATCGCACTTCTCTACGTACTCGCACTCGAGCTATTACTGCGGAAGCTGGAAGTTATGAGGGACATCCCGCGTGAACTTGGATGCAGAAGGTTCGTGTCAGCGTATACAGATGATGTCACCGTGATAGTGTCACCCATCTCGGAAATCGGGATGGTCGGCACTACCCTAAGGGAATACGAAGCGATGACAGGAGCAATGATCAACCAAGAGAAGTCAGTGGGCCTGCAGCTCGGCACCTGGAGAGGAAGGCCCATGTCAACCGACAGCGTGGTGAAGCACTGGACGGAAGGACCTCTCAAGTTGCTCGGGGTCTGGTTCGGTTCTGATCTCCAAGTGGACAAAAACTGGGGCAAGATGACAGACAGGGTGGCTAGTCTCACCCAGAAATGAGCCGAGAGGAAGCTATCCCTAAAAGGTTTGGCAGAGGTGGAAAATGCTTACATCGCGTTTGTCTTATACTAGCCTCTGGTTGTTGTCTCTTGCCCCGCAGCTTCGTTGCTGAACGGGCTGGTGTGTTTGCTCTTCTGCTTCTTGTGGAAGGGACAGGTACCGTTTGTCAGGTGGTTCATTTGCTGTCAGCACCCGTTCTGTGGAGGACTGGGCATGTCGTGACTGAAGATATGCAGATATGCGCTCAGGCTGCGATATCTCCAGCGATACCTTAAAGGTGAACAGATGTTGTCACCCGGTAAATTTGTTGAAAGGTACGTGAATGTGACAAGAAGGGCCCGCGTGTGCGTCTGTAGGCCGGATGGGAGGGAGAAGAGAAGGTGCCTTCCTGAGGGATCCAAAGTGCGTGATGTCTCTTTGGTCACTTTACGGTGGAACTCTCACCTATTGGGAAAGCATATTTCTGATTTAATCTTTTTGTTAATCGTTGTGTTTGTTTGCTGTTTACACTGTCCCGCGTCTGTGTATCGTTCTCAATGTTTTGTGTTCGGCACTGGTGGTCAATAAAGAAATTATTATTATTATTATTATTATTGTTCAGTAGTTTTATTTTTATAACGTGCTTTCACTTCACTACCGAGCGCAGCTCTGTGTGCCTTGGGTATGTGCTGTGGTTTGCTGTGATGCTCTTGTGGTTACTGTATTGAAAGTGTTTTGCGTAGGATGTGTGCAGTGCCCAGTAGTGCAATTTTCTGTATGTTATATATATTTGTAAGTCCTGGTGTTTTTGTTATATATTTGTCTGAATATTTTTTTTTTATTATACCTATGATAGGAATTGTTTCTGTCTTTAGATTCCACATTCGATTTACCTCTATTTCCAGGTCTTTGTATTTTGTAAGTTTTTCCATTTCTTTTAGGGAAACGTTGTCATCTGCTGGTATTGATACATCAATTAGAAAGCATTTTTTTTCTTCATGATCTTTGACAACTATATCTGGTCTATTTGCCTTAATTTCTCTATCTGTGTGTATTGGTATATCCCAGAGTATGGTTGCTTTCTCGTTTTCTGTGACCTTTTCTGGCGTGTGTTTATACCATCTTTTTTCTGTTGTTATTCCATAGTGTTGGCATAGCTTCCAGTGTATATAGGTCCCAGCTCTGT
>NC_068985.1:61754452-61755978 GCF_001194135.2 Octopus bimaculoides | reverse complement strand
TGAGTGCTTGATATTGTCCCCTTCAATTACCCCTAGGTATTTGTAGCTCTCCGCTGGTTCTAACTCTTTTATGACATTTTGCTGGTCATGGTTCACATTAGATGTATTTGTCATTTTTCCTTTGATAAAGGTAGCTTTTGCACATTTATCAAGGCCAATTATTATTATTATTATTGTTATTATTATTATTATTATTATTATTATTATTATTATTATTATTGTTATTATTATTATTTTATTGTCTTTGCACGGCTTCTAACGCTTGAAATACGCTACGGTGCCATCTGTTCACTACCAGTGAACTAAGGTGACACCATCCGGAGTATTCGAACGGTTCTAGGCAGTGCTGTTTTCTACAAGTTCTCCGCCCTTATCGCAGCCCCTATTTATTCCATGTACTTTTCAAGTTTTTACTCACTGGTCTCAAGGCTCCGACAATTATTGGTACTATACCATTTTTTTCAGCGACCACAACTTCTTAACCTCCCAAGCTAACCTGTTATATCTATCGACTTTTCTTTCTTCCTTATCACTTACCTTGTTGTCAGCTAGGCATGCTACATCTATGATACAGTATCGTTTACTTTCTTTCTCAATTTATACTATGTCTGGTTTCCTACTTTCTATCTCATGGTCGCACTGAATCATAAAATCCCATAGGATCTTTGCATTATCATTCTCGATGATGCTTTCGGGTTTATGTTCGTTCCACTTTTTTGCTCTGTCAAGTCCATACTTGTTGCAAAGTGTTCAATATATATTCTTTCTGGGCTAGTGGCGCACATTGACTGGTAAAATGCCATACGGTTTCACCATTTTGTCCACAGATTCCGCACTTATCACTTTCTGATGTGTTGTCTATTGTGTATTTGATGTAATTCGTTCTTCATTGCATCAACCATCATCATCATCATCATCATCATCATTATTAAGGCGGCCAGTCGACAGAATCGTTTGCGCGTTGGACGAAGTGCTTAGCGGTATTTCGCACGTCGCTACGTTCTGAGTTCAAGTTCCGCCGAAGTCGACGTTATCTTTCATTCTTTCGGGCTCAAACACTTGAGTTGATGTAATCAACTAATCCCCTTCTCACAAATTCTTGTGCCTCCAGTAGAAATGTTTATTATTATTATCATCATCATCATTATTATTGTTCAGTAGTTTTATTTTTATAACGTGCTTTCACTTCACTACCGAGCGCAGCTCTGTGCGCCTTGGGTATGTGCTGTGGTTTGCTGTGGTGCTCTTATGTTAACTGTATTGAAAGTGTTTTGCGTAGAATGTGTGCAGTACCCAGTAGTGCAATTTTCTGTATGTTATATATATTTGTAAGTCCTGGTGTTTTTGTTATGTATTTGTCTGAATATTTTTTATTATACCTAAGGCACCTACTATGATAGGAATTGTTTCTGTTTTTAGACTCCACATTCGAGTTACCTCTATTTCCAGGTCTTTGTATTTTGAAAGTTTTTCCATTTCTTTTCGAGAAACGTTGTCATCTGCTGGTATTGATACATCAATTAGAA
>NC_068985.1:61748079-61750602 GCF_001194135.2 Octopus bimaculoides | reverse complement strand
CCTCAGAGTTTTTCATATAGGTGTCTAGGCCAATTGTGGCTACCTTCATTGATAATGCCAGCTGTAGTAGTCCTCGACCTCCCTCTTTTCTTGGCAGATAAAGACGTTCTATATCTGCCTTAGGGTGGTGCATTCTATGCATTGTCAACAGTTTTCGTATTTTTCTGTCAACATTACATATTTCAGTAATTGACCAGTTAACGATGTTGAAACTGTAAGTCACGACTGGTATGGCTAGAGCATTGATCGCTTCGATCCTGTTTCTCGCGTTCAGCTATTATTATTATTATTATTATTATTACTATTATTATTATTATGTTGTTGTTGTTGTTGTTGTCTTTTTCTTCTTCAATTTTTTTCCCATTTCTCGCCGAGTGTTTTCCGTGCACCTAGGGCAGAGAAGCTCATTGTATGCATTCCCAGTTTACACACGCAAATTCACAGGTAAAATATGTATGTAAAAAAAATATTAATAAATAAATTCTTGAATGGATGTGGTTTTCACAGCGATAATGCTCTTCTGAGTCGTTCCAGTTAACACGACCCCGTGCCGTCAAAAATAACGGTTAATTGTAGTATTTTATATATAAATAAGGTACAAAACCAAGTTTTTAGTTTAATAATTATTTTATTACCAAATATTTTATGAAAAATCTATCTGCAACTAACATCCTTTGACTGCTTGGTTCCTTCAAATGAATTTTAAAGTTTTCTTTCCTTCTTGTACGACTTAAGGCCACATAAAGCTTTATGTGCCGTGAATAAGTACGGAATCTGGCAAGTAAATACCAAATACACAGAGTTGAAACGCAGTTTGATTATTTTCACCGTAGAATTTCCATCATCCCACTACCAGTTTTCCATCCCCTTTCCTTCCTTGTTTCCTTCCTTCCTTCCTTATTCATCTATCACACCTTCCTTTCTCATTCATATGTTGTGACGGAGTAAAACACAAGACTATTATTATAGTAGATTATTCCAGTAGAAAGGATTATTATAGATCATTGTACTTCTTCTTCTTCTTCTTCTTCTTCTTCTTCTTCTTCTTCTTCTTCTTCTTCTTCTTCTTCTTCTTCTTCTCATTATTATTATTATTATTATTATTATTATTATTATTATTATTATTATTATTATTATTATTATTATTATTATTATTATTATTATATGTTTGACTTTTGCTTTGTATTTGTAGAAGTTGGCTCCAAGTCTCACCCAGAGACCTCAAGAGACAACAATTTAGAAGTTCATGTTAGTGTTATGACTAGGGTGTCATATATTTGGTTTTGCACATAGTATTGTTCTAGAGAATGTTTAAGAAAACATAAGAAAATATGCTTGTTTTAAAGTAATAAGTTTGTTTTAAAATTTGAGACAACATAGACAGTATTTTACGTAGGATATGGGCTGGTTCCATGAGCACTAGCTTTTGAATTTCTGCAATTTTGGAGTTTCCTGGTATCTGAGCTAGGTAGCAATCGGCCCCTTTTGCTACCATTCCTAGAGCACCTATGACAACAGGTATTGTTTTAGTCTTGAGGTTCCACATTTTTCCAATTTCTATTTCAAGATCTTTATACTTGCTCAGTTTTTGGTAGGTCTTGACAGATACGTTTATATCGATTGGGATAGTCATATCAATGAGGTGGCATGATTTTTGTCTGAAGTCTTTCAATATAATGTTGGCCTTTTCGCATCTATCTTTCTGTCAGTTTGAATGGTGACGTTCCAGAGGAGGTCAGCAATGGACATTACTGTACGATAAGGAGACAAAAGAGGCCTCACACGCTTTGGGTCAACAGAGGTCAAATGTGTTTACTACTACTAGCGTTCAATGAGAGCGCTGACCTGTCCTTTTCCATCCAAAATTTCAAAGTACGTCGGCTTACTCGGCGACTTCTTCCCAGCTTTGCTCTTTCATGACATTCAATAAGTATATCATACTCTTCCTTCGTTCACTTATGTCTGTTTTTGCGCACACCATGTATGTGATCTGTTGTGACATAACGACCGCCCGAGGCGAGATCACTGCTCCTGATGCGGGTGGTTTCGGGCATACCGGGCGAGAAACCTTCACTATGATTGGTATTATTATTATTATTATTACCACAAACGTAACAGCCATCAACACAAAAAATGAACACCTATTAGACTTTTTAAAAAACAATACAAATGCAAACACCACAAATTTCATTATACCCCTACACAACGCACCACCAGCACACATACTCACACTAAAAATAACCCAAGAAAACTATAATAAAATAAAAGAAAAGTTTCCGAATGATGTTGGGTCGCTAGGGATAAGCTTCTCCCGGAGCCTTTATCAAAATTTAGTGGAGACACCCACACGAAAACATAGGGGAGCCACCCCACCAGAAAACAGTAAGTAGAGCCTTTTCTCCTCTAATACTTTCCTTTTTAAAAAAAAAAACATGGTAATTCTCAGAATCGGAAGCATAAACGTGAGAGGCCTCGGGTCGCCTTGGAAACAAGGTCACCTGTTGAACGACCTGAGGCTTTACA
>NC_068985.1:61736096-61744244 GCF_001194135.2 Octopus bimaculoides | reverse complement strand
AAAAGGAGAAAGGGCTCTATACCCCTTTCTTATTTTTTCTGACCAGGCTCCTGTGGTTTTATGGGCTTTTCCACGTGTAACCTTTCCTTTTTCGAAACGCCTCCCCCTTTGGGAGTTCTACTTATTTATTTATCTATTTATTTATTATATCTTTCTTCGTTTTCTTCCTCTGTGTAGACGAACTTTCCTACCTTTTCGGACAAAACCTTTTGTAACCTTCGTCCTGTCTTTGTCCTTATATGTCTTTAATTGATATTAGCCCTTGTGGCCAATAAAACGAATTAATTATTATTATTATTATTATTATTATTATTATCATTATTATTATTATTATTATTCAGTCGTCTTATTTTTATCACTACCGAGTGCAGCTCCGCGTGCCTTGGGTATGCTTTGTTGTGATGTTCTTATTTTCCCTGTTGAAAGTGTTTTACGCAGGATGTGTGCGGTGCGTAGTACTGCTATTTTCTGTTGTATATACTTCTAAGTTCTGGTAGTGTTTTTGCAATGTATTTGTCTGAAAGTTTTTTTTTATCATACCTAATGCGCCTACTATAGTAGAAATTGTTTCTGAGTTTAGGCTCGACATTCGAGTTGTCTCTATTTCCAGATCTTTGTATTTTGAAAGTTTCTCCTGTTTCTTTTAGAGAAACGTTGTCATCTGTTGGTATTGATACATCGATTAGAAAGCATTTTTTCTTGGTGACCACTGACAACTATAACCGGTCTTAATTTCTCTATCTGTGTGTATTGGCATATCCCAGAGTATGGTTGCTTTCTCATTTTCTGTGACCATTTTTAGGGTGTACCTATTCCATCTTTTTTCTGTTGTTGTTTCATAGTGTTGGCATAGCTTCCAGTGTATATAGGTCCCAACTCTTTCGTGTCTGTGAATGTATTCCTTCTTAGCCAGGACTGGGCAGCCAGAGACAAAGTGATTTACTATTGCTTCTCCATCACTACATATTCTGCAGTTACTTGTATTTCTTTTCATTACGTGTTTTTGGTGATTCCTAGTGGGAAGGCTTTGATCCTGTGCTGCAATTTAAAGTCCTTAAGTCCTGAGCTTCTCAGCCATTGTTGAGATTTTAGTTTGTCTATTTCTTTTCTGTTTAGCTTAACTCAATATTTGCCATGTAGGGTCTTTTCTTGCCATAGTTTTATCATATGTTGCTGTTCCAGTTTTAGTTTGGATTTCAGTTGTTTTACAGCGTTTCTTGTTTACTCTTTTTCTTCATAGTCGTTAGGTACAATGACTTCTTTTCTGTATGTGTCGGCTTCCTTAAAAACGGCAAACAGTTTTTTGTTTTGCTCTTGTTTTGTGGCTGTTTGTATTAGCTTTCTTTGCTTCTGAAGTAGGTATTTCTGTAGTCCTATGGTGGTTATTTTATAATTGTTTTTTAGCTGTACAAGGACTCTACCACCTTCGATACGTTGTATATATAGCCTTTCTATGTCCTGTCATTATTTTACTTGTTTTCCTGTTTATTTAGATTAGCTCATTTGGAGTCTATTTAAGAATATTGTAGCTGTAACTTATAACTGGGACGGCTAGAGTGTTAATACCTATTATCTTGCTTTTTGCATTGAGCTCTGTTTTCAGTATTAATCTAACTCGTTATAGTATTCCTTTCTTATCTTATCTTTTATTTGTGTGTGTTGTATTGTATCTAGTTCATTGATTCCTAAGTATTTGTATGTCTGGCTTTGGTCTAATTTTCTCATTTTATTGGTTTTAACTACTGTGAGGTTGTTACTCTTAACTAGTTTTCCGCTTTTCAAGGTTGCTTTGGCACGTTTTTCTAAGCTAAATTCCATGCTTATTTCTTTGGTAAATCCATGTAGTAATGTTTGTAGTAATGTTTCCAGCTGTTTATCATTTGTAGCATACAATTTTGAATCATCCATATACAAGAGGTTGTTGATTGTTTTGCCGTAACACATGTATCCACTTTCAGTTCTGTTTAGCATGTCGGATAAACGTGTCAGTGCCAAACAGAAAAGGAGTGGAGAGAGCGTGTCTCCCTGGAATATTCCTCTTCTAATGGGGATGGCTTTGGTTTTTATGAGTCCCTCTTTTTGTCAGGAGCCGTAGCATTGTCTACCATTTATTCATGGAATGTTTTATTTATTTTATGATTATTGGTGCTACCTCGTTCATGGCTAGTGTTTCTAGGATCCATGTATGGGTAGTACAATCAAAAGCCTTTCGGTAATCGATCGAAGCCATACTTAGACCCTTCTTTCTGCGGCTGTCTTCAGTAATGGCTTTATTGATCAGTAACTGATCTTTGCAGCCGTATGAGCCCTTGCAGCATCCCTTCTGCTCTTCTAGAAACAAGTTGTTTTCTTCCAGATGTTTTCCCAATCTCTGCAATATTATTGCAGTAAAGACTTTGTAAATTGTAGCGGAACTAGTTATCGGTCTGTAATTTTGTGGGTTTGCCGTTTCAGTGGATTTAGGAAAGATAGTTTTCCCTTCCGTTAGCCATTCAGGCATTGTCTATGGCTCTGCTAGTCTTTTATTAAATTTCTCAGCCAGTTTATGTATTAGATATTTCAACCAGAAGTTGGGGATCTTGTCGTGTCCAGCTGTTTAGCTTTTGCAGTGCCTGGGTGACTTCTTCAGTTGTTATAGGTGTCTAGAGTTGTTCATATGCTGTGTTAGTTGTTTTGATAAATCTTTTCTGAGGTTGTTCTTTCGCCGACCATATTTCTTTCCAAAATTCTTCCATTCTTCTGCTGTTGATTCTGCATTGATTTCTATTTAGTTTTGCCAAGTTCTTGGTAGAATCTCTTGGGGTTGGAGTTGAAGTGTTTGTTCTGCTCAAGGAAACGTTGACGTTTCTCATACCGGCAGATTCTTTGTTCTTTGGCGAGGATATCTTGCTTTAGCTGTTCTTTTACCTCCGGTTACCATGTTCTGTAATTTTGTATTTATGTAGTATTTTTCTTCTCCTTTTGTTGCTTAGTAGTGTTGATTGTCTACTAGTTTCATTAAGGATTGACAGATCTTTTCTGTTATTTCCTATTTTTTCTTAATATTATTTATCCACAGGGTTTGTTTGGGTCGTGATACTCCTGTTTGGATGGGTTTGAAGGGGTATCCAGTTTCTTTTGTGGTTACAGAGGCTGCTGCATATATTATATCATTTAACCTGATCACACTGACATTTGTTTCTGTGGCTATTAGTTCTCTGACGGCCACGTTCATGCTATTTATTATTGATGTTGCTTTATTATCAATTTTCATTTTGGGAGGTACAATCGGTGGCCCATACTCAGATCTGTGGTTTCAATTCTTTGATTATACTCATATTTAGAGTATCATAATCATTAGTTTTACCTTCACTGTTTCCAGGTTTTAGATTTGTACGTATTCCCTCCTATTCATATTTTTGTTTGTGGTGTTCTGATTTGGTACATTTTGCTCATTTGTTGTCTTCGTTCGTTTTTTTTTTTTTTTAGACATGTTACACCTGTCTTTATATTTTACAGTCTTCAGTGCTTACGATATTATTTGGCACTGTAGTGTGGCTTCTATGTACGTTTTCCTTGTGTATTTTTCCTTTTAAGTGTTCTATTTCTGACATTTTTTTGGGGCGGGGGGAATATATCTCCGTATGTTAGCTAGTTTATTAGGGTTCATTGTTGTATCCAAATTTCTATCTAGGTAATTTTTCTTCAAGATTTTATATGTATTTGTTGTGTTTTCGTTCTGTGGGTAGAGAACTGCTGTAAAATAAGCGTGTAGGGTTGAAATATATTCCTCACGTGTCCATTTATGCTTTTTTAAATTTTATTTGCCTGACATGAGGAATAACATCCGGCTCTTTATCTTGATGGTCATCATTTTCGTAAGGTACCTGACCATTCATTTCTGGTGTTAAATGTGTAGTTTTTCGTACATTTTGTGCAACAAGTTTAAAGTACGTACTTCCCGTTTTTTTTTTTTTTGCCTTGGGTTTTTTTTTTTTTGTGTGTGTGTGTATGGTGGTTGGGGATGGAGACGGTCTGATGTTGCCTGTTCGAAATAAACTCTACAGACACAGAAGTGCCGACAGTTGGATCTTCCCGAGATGTGCGCAGAGCGACGAAACTGTGCTCTCGTCCAGTTCCCGAGCATATCTGACATATGGGTTTATGTTGAGCATCTGCTGTCACATGAAGGACGTGTCCGCTTGTTGGCTGATTCCATCATGAAGATTGCCCCGCCGCCTTCCTTTGGCCGGCAAGGAAATGCAATTTTCATCTGTCTCGTGGCTTTAGCGAAAGAGGTTGTGTGGTGGTCTAGACTGAAAAGGCTGAAGACAAATACTTTTCTTTTTTGCCTACCCCTCATCAACTTTTTCAGATACCATCTGAAAAAGGAAAGTAAGGGTTGAGAGAGAAGTGCTGATTTCCAACAATTTTGTTAAAAGGTAGGTGAATGTAGCGAAGATGGTCCATGTCAATGGGCCTACTTTGAGCATGCGCTTTTTAGTTTCCAAGGCTGAGAGAGAGGGAGAGAAAGATGGGGAGAAGGTTGTTGTCCTAGTGGTCGTGGTGCTTGTGGATTTTTCGTGGGGTCTCCATTAATAGCCCAGTGTTGCTTGCCTCTTTTAGGCATTTTCTTTGTTATATTTTTCATTGTTATTGACTTTTTACACAACACTTTATGTAACCGCACTTTGTCCTTCATGTTTTGTAATGTCCAATCTTATTTTTGTCGGCGTTTGTGGCTAATAAAGAAAGGATTATTATTATTATTATTATTATTATTATTATTATTATTATTATTATTATTTAGTACCTTTTAATCTTAAGTAACTCCAACATTTACTAATGCTTTTTTATATCACTTCGTTCGTTTAACACGCACACTTGGCGGATAATAGAGAGAAGGGAATACAGAAACAGAAAAAATTTCGTAGGAAACAATCTGCTTTCAACAGTAAACAGTAAAAAAACAGACTTTTAACTCCGAATGACTACAATATATTTTCTTTTGTTTCTCGTTGCTAAGAATAACGGAGGTAAACTATTACACAGAAACAGTCTCTCTTCAAAGTAGAATATCAACCAAGAGCAGCAGCTCGTCTATTTAGTAGCGATAAGAAAAGATTATACACATACAAACATATGCACATAATGATTTATGTCTAAGTATTACGTTTATGCATATACATACACACCATTGTATGTCTGAAATATTATAAGAAATCTTTCGTTATTTTTTTCCTTCTTGCTTTCAGTCACTTTCATTCTTAAACGAAGCTTCCTCAGAGTAAAATATAAATAACTCGCCCAAAAACATATCTTTGCTAATGTGTTAATCGTTAAAATATTCGCGAAGAAAATAAAAAAAATACATCCTACTTTGCCAGGAAGCAGTGATAAGTTACTGTTCATATTTATTATCTTTGGCTTTTATTGTTATTAGTGTGTTTTGTTGATGTCTAATTCTCTTCGTTTTGTTTTTTTACCAATCATACCAATTAAAATGAGGCACCTACAAAACTGACATTATAGACATCTGCTAGAAACTGAATATCTTTGTTTCATATCAACATTTAGGGCACATCTATTTTCACTTTATCGACTTACTACTCACTAACATATGTGTATATTATGTACTCGGAGATGTTGAACAAAGAAAATGGTAAAACGTTCTTTCTTAAGACTGTCATTTCAATGATAGAACAATATTTAGGAAAAACCTACTCACTTCATCATGAGATAACCTTAACCTTTTAGTCCCTAGCGTAATTGCATGACCCTTTCTGGGATTGACGTTGTTTACAGTAATTGATTCCACTTCCTATTCCTTGACATCAAAATTATTAAATGCTTTAGGGTCATTATTTTCTTTCTTTTATAATAAGGAATCCCAGAGTCTACTGTGGCCCATTCAACCTTAATCTAGCATTAGAATAGATTATCTAGGTGTTTGAGTGATTTTCATTTACAAGAACTACGGCCGTGAGAACGCGGTGAAAAATATTTTTGATCTTTCTTAGTTGGACAAAAAGCCTAATGCACTGGTAACTTAGTGCACCCAATGTAATAGAATGATAATTAAAAAAATCTGAGGCATTAAGGGAGATTTGTTGAGTTAAAAATAAAAGATAAATGAAAAAAAATTTCAAGTTAATTATTAAACTAATGAATTAAAACACTATCTGGAATTCGGTCAAAATTGTTTAATAGTTTCATAATGCGACGAAAGATTTGGAAAATGTTCAGATCTGTCACTATACTTTGAACGGACACAACACATACATGAACCACAAACAAATTGTGTACGCGTATGTGTATGTGATGTCTTTGTATAAGTACAGAGTATATGTATGTGTAGTGAGCATTCATATGTGTTTTATATGTATAATGTGTGTGTGTGTGTGTGTGTGTGTGTGTGCCTCTCTGTGTGTGTGTGTGTGTGTGTGTGTGTGTGTGTGTGTGTGGATAAGTGTATATTGAAATAAGTGTATATTGACTGTATGTCTAAATATTTTATCAGAATTGCTTTTTACCTCAAAAGTTGTTTGAAGTATAAAATGGAAAATCAATGACTGTGAATTAATAGAGAATGTAAACGTTAATGGAATAAAAGTTTATTTTAGAGTAGTCTGTATATCCAACAATATTTGGGTTATCTGATCGACCATAAGCAGGAAATGTGCAAACTACTTGCCACTTCAATACAGTCATTTTACCTTCGAAATATTTACAATAAAAACTGGGTACTGTCCACAAAGAGCTTCTGGTGAAACAATTGGTCAGGCAGTAATTCCTTTTTGATTTCTTCCGTTAGATGAAGAGTGAGTGAAGAAGAACTCAAAACTCATCTATTAAAAAAAATCAAACAAAATCGTTTGCATCAACAAATAACGATAGAAAACAACGCAAACATTCACTCACATAAACACACATATACACCCACACAGTTAAACACCCAGGTAAGTTCACACAGTAATGAAGCAAATATAAAGTTGTGTATCAGAGTAACATACCACTATGTGAATGTAAGTTTATTTACATACACTAGTTCGCGTAACCACAAAATACAAGATCTGTTTTGAGTTAAACAAAAGAATTTTATCATTTTATCAGGAACTGACTTGGATTCTGCACAGGTAAAAGGAAATTAATCACATCAAATGAAACAATAAATTGCTCTCATTAAATGTCTTCGCCTGTAGTTCTTTCTATTTTTATCCTTCTCTGTAAGAAAGGAAATTAAGTGTGAATGTATGGCGTCGTTGATTTTATTGTTCATGGTTTAGTGAAAAGTGACGGGGCCTCCAAGACTAGTGGGATAAAGAGAAGAAGTCATCTTTATTCCGATTACTTGGCCTGCATGTTTGCAACAGAGTAGATTCCATTAAAATGATGTGGTAGAGGTTCCTATCGTTTTCTGTTGTGTGGCAAATTGATGGAAAGTACATAGCTGATCGATTCGATCGAAGGTATATAGCTGGTATATAATTGATTGATCGAAACAACTAATCGATAATTTTAATGACAGACACCCAATTTTTGTCGTGATTGTTTAAATTATGTTTAAATTCCTTTTTAAATATTGAACAGAGAATATTTCAAAGAAATTTGGCTGTTATATCTAGCATGTGAATTAACCACGAAACGGTTGTCACAATAGCTTATTGCTATTCTTGTTGTACACTCCTACATCAGCTGTGATCAAGCAGAACATGGATCTAACTTATGTCAGCCATAACAGTCTCATTTTACAAATGTATATCTAAGACTATCTAATAAGTCCCTTCTTTAAACAGTTGGAGGAATCTGAGGGGTATTTAGTTGTTATATCTAGCAGGTGAACCAATTACTTCGCTGTGTTGTCAAAAGTGATTTTCGATGGTCCCATTCTGTGACAGAATATTCTCGGTAAACTGACTCCTGACCTAATTTTCATTTCCAGTTTGGAACCATTTCAATTACTCGATTTATATATTCAGTAATTTAATATTAATTCCCAGATTTTAATAAAACCTTCTAGAAAGCAAAATTCTCAACCCTTTGGCATTAAAATTTTAGCATCAAATTAACGTAACCCTCATCTCTCTTCTGCATCCGGAACAGATATAAAATGCTGTGTGTGTGTGTGTGTGTGTGTGTGTGTGTGTGTGTGTGTGTGTGTGTGTGTGT
>NC_068985.1:61734753-61735239 GCF_001194135.2 Octopus bimaculoides | reverse complement strand
AGATATGTCTGTGTGTGTGTGCGTTTGTGTATGTGTGTCTGTGTGTACGCGTGCGTGTGTGTGTCTAAATACATAATATACACGTTTTAATATAAATATATTAAGTACTTATAAAATAAGCATGGAATGTGGACATCAAATATTTGAAAGAAAAAAGTAAGTAATTTCGATTTGATGGAAGAAAGAAAGAAGCAAAACACAACGCAACATCATCTCTTTCTGAAAATAGTTTCCTATGCCATACATATAAATATACTTACACACACACACACACACACACACACACACACACATACATATGTATATATAATAGAAATATGTTACAAAAAGAAAATAGAAACTACATGTGTAAATGTAAGGGGAAATTAAGGGGAATATATATACATACATACATACATACATTTACATATATATATGTATGTATGTATGTATGTATGTATGCATGTATGTATGTATGTATATACATATATATATATATATATATAT
>NC_068985.1:61732554-61734664 GCF_001194135.2 Octopus bimaculoides | reverse complement strand
ATATGTTACAAAAAGAAAATAGAAACTACATGTGTAAATGTAAGGGGAAATTAAGGGGAATATATATACATACATTTATATATATGTATATATGATATATAATATATTTATATAGGAAGGTATGTATTTATGTAGGTAGGTAGGTAGGTAGGTAGGTAGGCAGGTAGGTGTCTGCGACTAAGATGTGTGCATTTCTGTTTGTATATGTGGGATGCCTGTGTGTGCGCGTGTGTCTGTGTGTATAATAGTCATGTAGAAAGCGACTTGGTGCCTCCTCTTTTATTATGTGCAGCCTGAAGCTAGAGGTAGAGAACAAACGTCACTAGCAGCTTTTGTTAGAAATATTAGTGCTTAATTTATTTTCAGCTTATAGAAGCGGGATTAGAACTTCAGAAAAACAGATTTGAAGGCTTAGGGCGTGTTCCATTGGAGCCTACCGTGTATATGTGAGTGAACATTCATTGATGTATAACAGTATGTTTAGGTGAGTGATCAATCTAATTATCATCTAGCTGTGATCAAGCAGATCTGGCTTTTCATTTAGCTCCTCTAACCAAGGGATATTGATACTTCAAACATACACTGATAGCCTGCTAGATGTAGCAGCCAGTTCTACTTCGGGTAACACCTAACCGCCGTCTTTCATAAAGACAACATAACATATAGTACGATGAATTTTGTCTAAAGAGTATTATGCCTGAAACGAAAATGGGTAAGTCATGGCTGAATTTGTGCTTTATCATATATCTGCTGAATCAGGGCCGTTTGAGGTTAAACCAAAATAACAACTCCCGCTGGAATAATTGTACTCAGCACTGCAAGTGAATGAACCAGCACTACGAATTATGTCACCATTCCCAGTTTTAAGGAATTGATTCTGTCCAAAAGACTTCACCTATAATATGGACTGGTTCACCAGAACATGAACAGGTCCACATGATAATTAACTGACTATAGGTGTTTGGTGAAGATGTGGCGAATGAGTGCACTGTACGTTGATGCTTTGAAAAATTCCGGTCTGGTGACTTTACTCTTGAAAATCAGCCTCGTGGTAGACGTGAGACCAAGGTGGGTAAGGATGACCTGGAAACTATAGTGGAAGCCGATACAACTCAAACTGCACTTGAGTTAGCAGCAAGGTTTGATGTTTCGATTCCAACTGTATTGGACCAACTGAAACAAATCGGCAAGGTAAAGAAACTGGACAAACGAGTACCACACGAACTGAAAGAACAGCAAATGACACGTTGTCTTGAAATTTGCTGTTCTTTGCTGTCACGGCATAAAAGTGAACCATTTTTGCATCGCATTGTTACGAGTGATGAAAAATGGATTCTTTTCAACAATAGCAAGCGTTCTGCATGGTGGTTGGATAGAAAATGTGCTAAAACACAATCCAAAAAAGAATATTCACCAAAAACCGTTAATGGTGTCTGGCGGTCCAGCGCTGATGTCATCCACTACAGCTTTATGAGACCTGGTAAGTCAATTACCAATTGGATGAAAGGATGAGTGAACTTGCAATTAAACAACCAAGGTTGGTCTGTAGAGACAGGCCAATTCTCTTGCAAGACAATGCTCAGCCACATGTTGCACAAAGAACGCTACTCAAGTTACAGGAACTAAACTTGGAAGTACTCTGTCATCCATCATATTCACCAGACCTTGCACTAATTGACTATCATGTTTTCAAGGCATTAAACAACTTTTTCATGGAAGAAATTTCAAACCTGTAGAAGATTCAAAAACAGCCTTTCGTGATTTCATCACCTCTTGCTCTCCAGAATTCTTTGCTGTCGGCATAAATAAGCTACCGATAAAATGGCAAAATTGTGTTAATAATTTAGGCGCATACTTTGATTAACTGTATTGCTTTTTGTTGAGATAAAGTAAAATAAACTTTCAGTTCAAAGTCGGACATTTCATTCTCAATGACTTGATATATATATATATATAATAATAATAATAATATAATATAGGATAAAAATCTTTATAAGAATTTATCAAGTAGTCAGCGTGAATAAACCCCATAAGGAAAAAAACCCATCGTTTTTTTCCATAAATATATATAATTTATATAAGGGCATTACTATATAGTAATGCCCTTATA
>NC_068985.1:61731723-61732294 GCF_001194135.2 Octopus bimaculoides | reverse complement strand
CGATTACATCGACCACAATCAATTGGTACTTATTTTATCGAACCCGAAAGGAGCAAAGGCAAAGTCGACCGAATGGCATTTGAGCTCACCGCCTTATTTTATGCATTTTTTATCTTTTATCTTTTACTTGTTTCAGTCATTCGACTGCGGCCATGCTGGGGCACCGCCTTGAAGAAATTTTCGTCGAATGAATCGACTTCAGTACTTTTTTAAAGCCTGGTACTTATTTCCTCTTTTGCCGAACCGCTAAGTTACGGGAATGTAAACAAATCAATTGTCAACTGGTGATAGGGGAACAACCACAGGCACTATACACACACATAGATATATACACGGATATATGTATACGTATATATACGACGGGTTTCTTTCAATTTCCTTCTGACAAATCCATTCACAAGACACTTACCCAAGGTGTCACGCCACGGGATGTGTGTGTTGTGAATGTGTTAGTGTAGTGTGTGTATGTATGTATGTGTATTATATATATATAAGTATGTGTATTATATATTATATGTGTGTGCGTGTGTGTGTGTGTGTGTGTGTGTGTGTGTGCGTGCGTGCGTGCGTG
>NC_068985.1:61725767-61731706 GCF_001194135.2 Octopus bimaculoides | reverse complement strand
TGTGTGTGTGTGTGTGTGTGTGTGTGTGTGTGTGTGTAAGAGCGAGAGAGAGAGAGAGAGTCAAACAGAAAGACAGACAGCCTACAAATAATAAAATCTGCAAATTGCAAAATCAAAATTTGATAAGTTCAGAATCAAAATTATTACTTTGACTTCCAGGGTAATGAAGAGTTCATTGTTTTAATGTTTCGAGGATTGACTTTCTTTGGATAGTGGAAAGAGAGAAAACATAAGAAGGAGCTCAAAAATAAAGAAGAAAAAGCAGAGATTAAAGTGCAATTCTCACAGCATTTTGCTAAATCAGCCATGAATTCATATAGTAAATATATATACTGACAGTCAGGATTTAGCCAGACCATTTGGCTAGGGAGTAGTCACTACTGACGAGCTTGTAATTTTCAGGCAAAACTAGTCTAGTATAGGGATCTAGCTTCGCTTATGAGGTGGTTATCTCCCCTCTCTGTATATGAAAATATATCTTCTTGCGGCTCTGAAGATTTTTAACTCTTATTTCTAGCAATAGAGGTGCTACACGGCACCCTCAGTCACAATTCTCTCTCTCTCTCTCTCTCTTAAGTCGTCTTTCGGCGACTTAAATTGTTGCTCGCTTAGCGAATCAAGTTGAGCTGGCGTATGGAGTGAAAACCTTGAGGCACAAACATATATATATACATATATTAGACAACAAATTTAGATTCAGCTTGTCTACAGCATCATTCCTTGGTGTCAGAATTGTTCTTTCACATAAACACTTATGACTTTTATAGTTTGTGGCAATGTTTGGAAACACCTTGCTCTTCAAGTCTTCAAGGGAGGCAGTCATATTTCCACATGGGGGGTGGTACAGACTATCTTCTGGATCTTGTGGAAGTTTTCCATTTCCAATGTCAAGTAACTTGTTGGAGAACTGTGCGGCTAACGGTTCACCATGAACGTGACCCTCATGCTGGTCGTCTGAGTAAGCTGCTTGACATGTTGCCAGATATATGAAGACATGATGCAAGCTCTCAGCTCATCTGCCCTTATTCCTCTGAGAATAATAGGCAGCGTTTGCCTGAAGTCACCAGCCATGAGAGTGACACCACTCATGATCATATTGTTTCTGATATCTTGTAGTGATGTGTCAAGCGTTTCAAAGATGTCTTATGGGACATTGTTGCCTCATCCCAGACAATGAGTTTGGCATCTGTAAGGAGCTTTTCTAAGGCTGTATTCTAGGATATGTTGCATGAAGGAGATTCATTTTGGATGAGGTTCAGAGGCATCTTGAATGTTGAATGGGTTGTTTTTCCACCTTTTAGGAGTGTGGATGCAACAGCCAGAGCAATCTTCTTCTTCTGTCTCAGCTTGGCTGAGACAGGTTGATCAATAATGTCTTTCCTGTGCTTCCAGGAGAATCTAAGAAGATCCCACCAATGTTGTTGTCCACAAATGTAAGAACTTGCCAGTATACCTCCTTTTGATCCTGTACCAGAATTGATTCCTTTTCATTGACAACTGCTTGCAAACTTTGCATGTTGTATGATGTTTCCCTGATTAGCTCTTGTGCTAATCTGTGTTGAACATCTCTTCCAGGAGCTGGAAGACCATAGATTTCAAGTTTGTTTCTACTCCGTGATTAAATCTTGTCGTCTATTAATTTTAATGCCTCATTGAAGATGTCATCATTGAACGTGACATCACCGTCACACTGATATTGAATTCTTTGAAGAATGTCTTCAGAAAGCCCCATCTTGTTTTGTACCAAAGTTGATTTGGATTTGACAATCCACGGTTCACCAGCATGATGGAGAAGATGCATCACAAGCATGAAAGCAATTGGTAAGGCCGTTTTCGCATGAAAAGTGAATACGCACACATCTCTATTTTATATATTATTAGATATAGAGATACATGTGTATGTACATATATGTGCGTGCGTGTATGTGTGTGTGTATCTGTGTGTGTGTCTGTGTGTGTTACTTAAAAGTAGATACCGTAAGAATAACATAATATCCTATCCTGGTATTCATCATCAAAAACCATCTCGTATAGATGTAGTGCTACAAAGCACAGAAGTATCAGTAGCACATGATGTATATATATATATATATATATATGATGTATGTATGTATGTATTATGCATGTATGTATACACGCACACACATTTATATATAACTAATGATTCACTTTCACATATCCGCTATTCAAAGTTTCTTCCCACGCATTATTGTTCTCGCAACACTACAGTGATTAATAGTAAATACCTGTCATATTCACATCCACCTATCAATGGCCGCCTACTGAAAGCCGCATTACGCTCTGGAGTACACTGTTACTATGAAGAGGTTTCTAGATATGACTTGATGTTGGAGAATAGCTATAATATGGAGGGGAGGTCACAGCAGCTGCGTGGCCTATGACATAAGAAACTACTCTATTTAGATTTAGATTCTTTGACGACAGAATGACCTCTCGGATATTCTATTCAACGAACTTGATATTTTTGTGAAGATCTGAAATTCTTCGTATAAAAATAAAGTGTACGTAGTAATTGGTGAGTTGCTCTTTGGGAGGGGGTGCTTTCTTTAAGATATTTCAGGTTATTGGCTTTAAAATAAGCAAGATCAAGATTCTGTAGTATTTCAAAACACTAGAACGTTTCAAAATTTAATAGCTAGAGTCAGTGGAATCTAATGGTTGCCTGCGTCGGCAAAAATCATTTCGAATTTTTAAATAAGTTTAAAATATGTTTCCTGGGTTAGATACACTATAAATATTCTTTTAATATATGGTACCAGCGTGCAGTAGTAAATATTCTAATAGCATCTTCGGAGAGTCACTGCCCTTGTTTTAAGATTCACTGAAAGCTTCAAAATATTAAATTGATGGCAACTTATTTTGCAACTAAAGTGAATTTGACGTCTGTTACAATATGCACTCGTATATTGTAACTCGTATACCCAATATACGTGTTACAATATACGAATGCATATTGTAACAGACGTCAAATTCACTTTAGTTGCAAAATAAGTTGCCATCAATTTAATACATTGGAAACTGTCTGTGAGTTATAGTTTTCAGAAAAAGGAAAGTAAACAAAGCGACTCCTTTTATTGTAGAGAATTTAACAGAAATATCTCAACTCTACCATTTTCTCATTTTGTTTTAAAGCATTGAAGCAATGAGAAATAGATTTTCCCCAAGAGGATTCTAATGTCCTCAGATTAATCTAACTTGCTAACACCGATTTGGTCATTAATCTATTTCTAAAGAATGAGAATTCTGGTCCGCACGACGGTAACCATGTGCCGAACAAAAACAGCAATTTTCATCATTGACTGAACAAATCTGAAAATAAGCGAAACCTTGAAAGGGAAATAGTTTTTTGAGTTTTCTTTTTACCTCGTTTATGTCTTTGAGTCCCTCTTTATTTCTGATTCTTTATATATAATAAACATCTTAAAAGCTAAGTATGGTTAAATAAATGATAGAGTCTGAGTTATGAAACGTCAGATTTACATTCACATTTACTCTGAAATAATGTAAAAATAGTTAATAATATGAAAACTAAAAATGTTCATATCGTTTAATATAGAGAAGAAATATCACTTAAGATACATAAATGTACAAAATAACGACACAAAGTACGTTTAGGAAGGAAAGAACCAAATTATGGAGCATTGCAGGTCTATTTGAGGCCAATTTACTCTTTTATCTTTCAAGTGTCACTGATATAAGTACAAGTAATGTAATGGCTTTAGTTATCTGTTATTCTGTGTTAATTTCAGTTTAAAACCAACAAAAGCTATAGTTGTCGTGTTATTTTATCCCGCAGCATTGTTGTTATTTTTTGTTATGATTGAGAGCTTCAAGTAATAATAGTTCATAAGTGTAAATTCCTCAAATAAGCACAGAAGCACTTGTGTTGTCAGCATATAAGCATTTTGTTTTGTTTTGAGGGAGTGGAGGCTTCCGGCTTTCTGCTTGTGGACCTGAACACATTATGTAAAAAGTGGTAAAATAACAAAGAAAGGTCGGTAACAGGAAAATACGAAATGCTAAAAAAAGACGACAAAAAATAATTAGATTATCTGAACATGTTTTAGAAATGTAAATGTGTTGGGAACTGGTATTAACGGCCGAAAATAGTCGTAAATATTTTAAAGTGACGTTTCAGACAAACAAGTAGTAAATCTTTGTAAACGCCAAGAATAGGCAGAAGAAAATGTCAGCAAACCTGGATTAGAAGTGTTGTTTGTTTAAAATCATTTTCTGCACTTTGGAATCAAATGTTTTGTCAATTGAGTTAGTCTGGGATGAAACTGAGAGTTTAAAATGTGTAAAACAAAAGGCAGGCTAAGTATTATGGTAGAAAAAAATTATAAATTGGCATGAAATGATTTGATGACAGTGAAAATGTATATGAAAACCATCAGATAGCCTTTATATTGAATATAATAATAGTTTATAATGGAGAAAATCGTTGAAAACATTTGAGAAGGAGGAAATTAAAAATAGAAGACATATAAATCTAAAATACAAATCTCAGGAGAGAAAATAATAGCAATTCGGGGAATTATAACTGGAACAAATAAATTAAGTATAAAAGTAAGAACGAACAAAAGCGGTGAAGCTGGGCTTTAAGAATGTTAATGTTCTCTAGAGGAATTTTAATTTCTGTAATAGAAAGAAAACAGATATTTACAGAAGGAATTCATTTTACAATTGAAATGCCAAATAATCGTTTCTTTATATTTTTTCATATTATATTATACATTATACACACACACACACATGTTATATATGTTAACTTAAAGTGTGTTACAAGCGAACGGGAGTGTTAGGCAGAACTTATACCGGTTTCTGTGGCGCTAAGCGACT
This sequence comes from Octopus bimaculoides, assembly GCF_001194135.2. NCBI lineage: Eukaryota > Metazoa > Mollusca > Cephalopoda > Octopoda > Octopodidae > Octopus > Octopus bimaculoides. The sequence goes on along the minus strand of NC_068985.1, from coordinate 61,726,843 downwards.
GAGGATAAAAGACTACACACATACACATACTAGATAAGACGCCAGTCGGTTGCAATTTTAATCTCCAGCTGTTGGTACCCATTTTCAACCGAGCAGTGTGAAGCAATATGAACTGAAACGTTTTACTCAAGAAATATGCGATCTGGCCTAAGATTTGAACCTACAATCTTACGATCGTGAAGTCCACACCTTTACCGCTAGGCTACGCACCTTATTATATTATATTATATTATATTATATTATATTATATTATATTATATTATATTATATTATATTATATTATATTATATTATATTATATTATATTATATTATATTATATTATATTATATTATATTATATTATATTATATTATATTATATTATATTATATTATATAACAAAATAATACAAAATTTGAGCGTAAATTTGGGGAAGATTTCGATCAGTTTACAACTCAATATCTGGAATTACGAATATTTCTCCATAAATAATATTCTTAACAATGCTTCAGCATGGCCGCAATCAAATGACTGAAACGATTAAAAGAATAAAAGAATGTGTGGATAAGTTCGTATTTTATTGAAATGATTCCCAGCATTTCGAGTAATGTCCACTGTCGGTCAGAAAATTTATTTACAAGCAGTCTCATAACATATGGGCTAAGTGTCAGGTCTTTAGTAAAGGGTTTTACTGACGCGGTCATCTACTAAGTCTTTCGAACTCTTTGGTTTGAAAATATCAGTTCAATAGAATTCTTCAGTTTCCATGTTCTGCAACAGAAATCCGTCAAAATAAAAACCCAGGAAAATAACCGAAAGTTGTGAATTTTGTGATTTTGGGATAACGTGTACGCTGTAGCCTGCGATTTTTTCATGGACAGGCACTTAAAACAAAGAGCCAACGTGAAATTTTCAGTTAAACTTAGGAAGCCTTCTATAGAGATATCGAGCATGCTTTGGTAAGTTTACGGTGACGAGGCAATGTTTCGAGTGGCACGGGCATTTCAAAAGCGGAAGCACGTTCCCGGAAGACGATAAGCGATCTGGAACACCTACCACGAGCGTCACACCCGGAAATGTGGAGAAAATATTCATCAG
>NC_068985.1:61717673-61724641 GCF_001194135.2 Octopus bimaculoides | reverse complement strand
ACACCAAACAGCTGTTTCTCCTCTAGTTCTTTAAAAGATAAATTATTATAAAAGAAATCATCACTACCACCACCACAACAACCACCACCACCACCACCATCACCATCACCATCACCATCACCATCACCATCACCATCATCATTATCATCATCATCATCATCATCGTCATCATCATCATCATCATCATCATCATCATCATCATCATCATCATCAGCATCATCATCATCATCATCATCATCATCATCATTATTATTATTATTATTATTATTATTATTATTATTATTACGTTATATTTGTTAGTGGGGATGTTGTCCTGAGCTTTGGTGACAACAGGTATCCTCAAACTTCAAGAATCTTTCTTAAGATTCACGCAGAACACTGTCAGGTCCATACTTGCTGCGAAATGTCCAATGGACAAGTCTAGCAATATTGTCATGGCGTCTCTTATATTCTTTCTGGGCTAGTGGCGTACATTGACTGGTAATATGCCATACAGTTTCACCATTTTGTCCACAAATTCTGCACTTATCACTTTCTGATGTGTTGTCTATTCTGTCTTTGATGTAATTGGTTCTTAATGCTTGCTCTTGAGTAGCACAGATTAGAGCCTCCGTTTCCGGTTTTAAATCACTTTTAGTCATCCATAGCTATCTTTTTTCCCTGCCTTATCTTCAACATTCCTATGAAATTTTCCATGCATTCTTTTCTTTACCCACCTATTTTCAGTTTCGTTCATTCTCACGGACTTGTATAGTGCTTTATTTTTGCAATCTGCATCCTACACAAGCCTGACCTTCTTACTTCCAATAATAGCGGTTCTGTGGAATTTTTTACATACCAATCTATGTTGTTTTCTTCTACTCTAATGTTGTGTTCACATCCAGTAAGTCCTCTTCCCCCTCTTTTTCTTGGTGCATACAGTCTGTCTGTGTCACTTTTTGGGTGGAGCATCCCATATCCAGTTAGCAACTTCCTTGTTTTTCTGTGTAAGCTGTTTAGTTCGTCTACTGTCTATGCGAGTACCCCTGCTCCATATGCAATTAGTGTAACCGCTCAGGTGTTGATAGCTTCAATCTTATTCCATCCGTTTAATTTCGACTGAAGGATCAGTCTCAGTCTGTGCAAGTACTCCACCTTAAATTTTTCTGTCATTTCTTTCTCCATGTATTTATCCATTTCCAGTATCCCGAAGTACTTATAGCCCGTCTCTTCTATCTGCTTCATAACCTTTCCCAATGGTATCGCTAGCCCGTCCATGCATTTGATTTTGCCTCTCTTCATGACTAATAAAGTATACTTTTTCAGTCCGAACTCCATTCCGATATCAGCACTGAAGGTATACACCGTATCAACGAGGGAACTGACTTGGGATTCATCTTTACCATAAAGTTTGAGGTGATCCATGAATAACAAGTGGTTGACATTTTGTTGACGGCTGTTGAATACATACCCAGCCTTTGCTTTCCTGGGAACCAGTGTTAGTGGTATCATGCACAGTACAAAGATCAGTGGAGACAGAAAGTCACCTTGGTAGATGCCTCTCCTGGTTTCTATTGTCCCTAAACTTCTTTCATATGCTGTCAGTTCCGTCCTCCACTTCACCATACTTTTTCCAAGCAATCACACAACATTCAATGCAATACCAAAAAGGTTTATAATAATAATAATAATAATAATTATTATTATTATTATTATTATTATTATTATTATTATTATTATTATTATTATTATTATTATTATTATTAAGGCAGCGAGCTGGCTGAATCGTTAGCTGTTTTGCGGTACTTCGCCCGTCGCTACGTTCTGAGTTCAAATTCCGCCGAGGTCGATTTCATCCTTTCGGGGTCTATAAATTAAGTACCAGTTGAACACTGGGGTCGATATAATCGACACATCCCCTCCCCAAAAATGGTTGCCCTTGTGGCAAATTTGAAACATGGACCACTCATTCCTTGCAAGGAAAAGCGGGGACAGTTATAAAAATATAAGAAAGATATCATTCGACCCGGCATCATGGCTCTCCCAGAAGAGGAAGGGATTTCCACCAAAAAGAGAACGGTAATTTATGAGTGCATGAATCGCAAGGAGAGAAAGCCGCTATACCCTGCCTCGGCCGAAATAGAAAAATGCCTGGAGGAAGTGTGGCCTTCCGTAGTTTATGTCTGTCGAGGAAAACAAAATGGGACCGTGGCAGCTATCTGTAGCAACGAAGAGGAAGCGCGTAGGATAGCTACAATGACCTGCTCCTCTAATCGGTACGCAATGCTCCTTTTATACATGGGACATCGTATGACCAAAGTCAGAGTCTCAGACGTACCTCCTCATAGGTAGCAAGCCAGAGAAAGGGCCATGCTACAGGAGCACGGGGAGGTGATAAGCTTACGATCAAGCTCCCAACAAAACAGAACAGGAGTGTCCATGGAGTTCCAGATTTTTGTTGTTTCGGAAGAAGTTCATTGTATCCCGGACATTTTTCTGCTTTGGAGAGTGCGAGCAGAAGCGGGTAGTCATGGAGGGTAGGAAACCCAGGTGTTACATCTGTGGTTTTCTGCCCCACTGTGGAGACGTCAAGAGAGGTGCCTCACGCTGCTCCAATATTCCCAGCATCAAATCCGTCGTAATCCCAAAGAGGAAAGCAGCGGTAGCCACAACGTCAAACACTGGAACAATAAGGCCATAAGAAATCCTACCGACTCCTTGGATATAGAAGGGGCCCCAGGTGAGACAAAACCACTCGAGTGGAAGATCGTCGAGCGACCCTCAAAAAGGAAAAGGGGGAGAGAAAATAAAGACGTAACCCCTAAATCTCAAAAGATTTCCGAAACGCAATCGCTCGATCTTCTGAACGACTACGAGGTTTATACCTCTTCTGGTCGGCCTGGACTAAATGGCATCGCGGTGCTTTTTCAGAAAGGCCTGATTTGAAGGTGAATACAGTTTTCCTCTACCTAGCCGGTAGGATGGTGGTGTTGAACGTAAGCAACAAAGAAGGCAACGGGGGAGCTTTCAGACTAGTGGCAGTTTATGCCCCAACAAGAGCAGGACAGGCAGATTTCTTTAGACATCTCGAGACTTTCTTAGAGACATCTCGCTCATTAGTGTTAGTGGGCAACTAGAACGGGATCTTAGACACAGGTAGAGATTATGTAAGAGCAGCAGATAGGAGAGTGGGTTGCAAAAGCGTCGCTATCATCCTCAGGCATTTTCAACTGTATGACAGGCTTCGTCTCGATCACCCAAATACACCAATGTGGACTTGTTCAAATCGCAGTGGGTCATCCAGGTCATACTTAGATAGGGTTTTTATTAGGCTAGCAGATAGGCATAGTATAAGTTGCTCACATTCAAATCACAAATTCGCGACCTTTACAGTCAGCTTAGGTAAAACAATCAGACTAGGACCTGGTTACTGGAAGATGAACGCATCTTTCCAAGCGCAGAAAGATTTCAGGGGCCGGATTAATAGACTACTTAAACACGAATTGACGGGAACCTTCTTCAGTAACAGGAGGTGGGTCTCCTTAAAAAAGAAAATCAGAAAGGTGTCAGTTACTTTTAGGAAAGAGATTGCTTTAGAAAACAACAGACTAGAAAATAAACTAGTTAGTAACCTAAAAAGGGCACATAAAAGTGGGATTGCATACGACGTGCTAGCGGTGAGAATGGCACTCTATCATTTCTTCGACGTAAAACATGAAGGCTATATTGTCCTAGCTAGAGTGCGTGCCTTGAAACACGAAGGCACAAAAACTGTTGGTTGTGGTCAGGTAGCGGAGGCACAGCATGGAAACAAATCTAGAATTCGCTCTGTGACGGACGAACCGCAGTCGCTATGTGCACTCCGATTCCAAACAGATAAGCGCAGTGTTTTGGCAGCGTTTCGCCGACCGCTTTTCGAGGAGTGGTACTCTTGACATAGCGGGCTTTGTGGCTTACCTCGAGGATATGCCGCGCCTATGGGATAAGGATGCTGAGTGCTGCGAAAAGCCGATTTCAGTGGAGAAAGTCGAAGATGTACTGGGCTGTTGCATGGGGCGCAAATCACCAAGATTGGATGGTCTGCCCTATAAAGCCCACATGTCAGACTTATTTGCGCCGGTTTTAGCAGTTGCCTACTGCTCCTGGCAACAGACGGGAAGCATTCCCAGTCGTGTGAGTTGGATAGTAGTGACGTTGCTGAGAAAGGATCCGAACAAGGAGGATGTGATTGAAAACTTCAGGCCCATAACTCTACTCAATACTGAGTTGAAGAATTTAGCTAAGGTGCTCGCCGAAAGGCTGGTGCTTGTTGTCGGTCAGGAATGTACAAATCTGTGCAATTCCCTCTCCACCTTATGCGATACATCATAGAACGGAACGGGAATAGATCGGGCTTTGGAGGAGCACTGGTCAGTTTGGACTAGTCAAAAGCTTTTGTCAGGATGGACCATCGCTATCTGGTGTCTGTCCTAAAAGCTGTCGGTTTAGGTCTTCTGGGGATGGATCACCACAGTATATAGTGGCATCTGTTCGGTTGTGAAATTGAATGGCCACCTCTCGGAACCTTTCAGTACTGAACGCTCAGTACACCAAGGATACCCCCTTTCCCTGCTTTTATATATTTTAGCTTTAGAACACGTGCTGCGAAGGATGGAGAATTTGAGGGTTGTCAGACTCTTTGGACATAAAGATCGACATAAAGATATACTGAAAGAATATCAGGAATGCACAGGAACACTCATAAACCAGGACAAGTTAGTAGATATTTACCGCAACTGGCAGCAGAACAGGAGAATTCCTTGCTCTGTAAATCAAGGAGCGGTAGCACTGCTAAGAAACGACCCGAACAAGGGAAACCAAATAGAAAATTTTAGGCCCATAAACTCTGCTGAACGCAGATTTTAAAATGTTGGTCACGGTATTAGCAAAAAGATTGGTGCTTGTCATCGAAACGCTGATTGATGTTCAAACATGTGCCAGCCCAAGCAGGTCTGTTCGCGACAACCTCCACCTCATGCGATACATCATAGACAGAGTAAGTAGAGAAGATGGTATGGGTAGGATCCAGATCAATATTGATTAATCAAAAGCCTTCAAAAGAGTCTACGTCCAATACCTGGTGGCTGTTCTGAGGGCTGCTGGTTTCAGTCCCATTTTCGTTGACTGGTTTGCTGCAATGTACCGCGATATCTGCTCGGTGCTTCTGTTGAATGGTTACTTGTCGAAGCCATTCAGTATTATGCGCTCGGTCGGTCAAGAGTTCCTCTTCTCTCTTCTGTATGTATTGGCTCTAGAGCCAGTACTGCAGAAACTGGAGGCGTTGAGAGGCATCCCGCACAAACTAGGACATGGAAGAACCGTGTCGGCATATGCAGACGACGCCACCGTCGTAGTGTCGAACACTAGGCACATAGACCTGATCGGCTCTACTCTAAAAAGTATATGGGGTGGTGAGAGGAGCAAAAATTAACCAAGGAAAGTCAGTGATTTTGCAGTTCGGCACCTGGAAAGACAGATCCATGCCGTCCAATAACGTCGTGGGACACTCGACAGAGGAACTGCTTAAATTGATAGAGGTCTGGTTTGGTCCGGACCTCCAGGTGGAAAAGAACTGGGATGAGGTGACGAGAGGGTAGCCAGTCTTACTCAGCAATGGGCCGAGAGAAAGCTGTAGCTGACAGGTCGGGTAGAGTTGGCGAATGCATACATCGCTCCCGTTATAACTTACCGCCTGGCGTTCCACTGGGTAAGCGCTCTATATGTTGTCAACACCTGTTGAATGGAGGACTGGGCTGCTAATATGTAGACATTCGCTGAGGAGAATGAAGCTCAGCCTTTCAGCGTGACATGGAGGATTTTAGGCAAAGCATCGCCTTACAGGCACGGTGCTTATAAGAGACCATTGAAATGTGATCTTTGTTCATTGGAAAAAATGAATATCTTGTTCCAGGATAAGAAGGCGCTAAACCAAAGACGCGAACTTTTAAACACATGTAGGCATGCGTCCAAATTTTAAATGTCTGCATGTAATATTCCATATGGGTAAAATTTTGGACTATGATCGACTCCTTAAAACCATTGTGCAATCTGACTATTGGATTGGTACTGAATTGTAAATGATTTATTTAGCGTTGTGAGAATTTTGTAAAGACCCCTACGTCATTTTAAGAAAACCTTCGTCTGTTATATACATAATTTTTCTTCTCCCTTGTTTTTACTTTTATTTTATTTTATTTTTTACTTTTTACTTCATTCTATTCTATTTTTTTTTTAAAAACGCTTTGTATTCTTTTATGCATGTATTTTCGCCTGGTTTTAACCTTTATACAACCAGCGGTTTAAGAAGTTGGCTGCATATATACACTGAAATCTAATGGATTTTTTATGTAGATGTCTGTATAGTTACAGCACTTACGTATTCATATACATGTACCTACACTTACATATGGGGCCTGGGTTTGCACTTGTGCATATACTGTTGTGATTTCGTGCGTATATTTTTTGTGTATACACGGTAAGGGCATATTCTTGTGTTTATTTATACATACATGCATCTATATTATTATATGTGCGTATGTGCGATTAGGTTCACACTCACATATACTTGTATGTGTACATACGCACGTATAAGGTTATGATCGTAACAATTTGCGTACATATCAGCATATGTATCTATATGCGTGATGCTATATACATTTTTGTATACGCATATACGCGCAATCTAAATTTTTATGCACGTTCACTATATGTTCTTGCTTATTTTCTCTCTCTACTTCTTCCTTCCTATCCCCAGCCTTTCTCTCCTCTCTTTTCTTCCTTTGCTATCTTTCTTTTTTTCCATTTCTTTCTTTCTTTTTTCTCTTTCTTTCTCCTTTCCCTTTTTTATGACAACTACATTCCCCCCGCCACCCCCTTTCCCATATTTAACGTTATTATAGATACGTTACTCTTTACCCCTCCACTCCATAGATTAAGATACAATTGTCATT
>NC_068985.1:61714126-61716615 GCF_001194135.2 Octopus bimaculoides | reverse complement strand
ACACACTCACCGGTAAAATTTCCACTTATTTCTTATTTTTATTTTCCTAAAATTTTCGTTGCGTCTTGCAACCTTTTCAATAGTCTTGACTCTGTCCGTTATTTACATTACGTTCCTTTTTGTTTGTTTGTGCGCATGTGTGTGGGTCAGTGTGTGTGTGTGTGTGCCTATGCATGCATGCATGCATGTATGTATGTATATATGTATGTATGCATGTGTGTGTATGTATATATGTGTGTGTGTATGCATATGTATATATATATATATATATATATATATATATATATATATATATATATATATATATATATATATATATATATATATATATATATATATATATATATATATATGTGTGTGTGCGTGTGTGTGCATCTGTATGTATGTACTCTGCATATTCATGTGCTTGCGTGTCCATGTTTGTGTGTTTTCATGTATGTGTGTGTGCGTGTGTTTGTATATGTATGCACTTCTATCTTCTTGTGTATGCATGTTTGAGTGTATGTGTATGTGTGTTTTGCAGCTATGTACTGTGTTTGTATGTATGGATGTGCATCTCCATATGTGTGGGCACGTATCTCCATATGTGTCCTTGTGTGAAGTAAAGTGTGTGTGTATATATATGGTCATGTGTTTCAGTCTCCATTTGCGTATGTGTGCTTGTCTGTTCATATAACTTATGTACCTATCCGTCTGTATGTTGATCTGTTTATTTTCATATCCATATGCTTACATACATGTGCATATACACATATAGGCGCAGGAGTGGCTGTGTGGTAAGTAGCTTGCTTACCAACCACATGGTTCCGGGCTCAGTGCTACTGCGTGGCATCTTGGGCAAGTCTTTTCTACTATAGCCTCGGGCCGACCAGAGCCTTGTGAGTGCATTTGGTAGACGGAAACTGAAAGAAGCCCGTCGTATATATGTATGTGTGTGTGTGTGTGTGTGTGTGTGTGTGTGTGTTTGTGTGTCTGTGTTTGTCCCCCTTGCATTGCTTGACAACCGATACTGGTGTGTTTATGTCCCCCATCTCTAGCGGTTCGGCAAAAGAGACCGATAGAATAAGTACTGGGCTTACAAAGAATAAGTCCCGGGGTTGATTTTCTCGACTAAAGGCGGTGCTCCAGCATGGCCGCAGTCAAATGACTGAAACAAGTAAAAGAGTAAAGAGGGAGTATATACATACACCCACACACACATACATACATACATCTATCTACATAACAGCCCACTATCTATCTACGCTACTTGTGTAAACTGGGTATGGGGGTATGATATCTACTATGTATATTTCCTATTTAGTATTGGGGAAGTTTCATTTATAAGGACGTACTACCGTATTTGTCTGAGTGTTGGGTCTTTTGGGTGCTTGAATAAGATGCGGATGTTAAGTTGACCCAGGTTGCTTCCATGTTGGTCTTTGACATGTTGGTAGAGTATGGAGGACTGTTTTTTATCGTCATATTGTCTCAAATGTTCATTTAGTCGTTCTGCAATGCTCCTAGATGTCTCCCATATGTATGTCATGTTCATGTCTTTACAAGCACCTTCTATTCATCTTATGCTGTAAACTATATTTCTAGTTCTACAGTTAGTGCCAGGGTTAATCCTACTTACCATGCAGTTATCATTGGTGCATATGGTATTCTCAAAGGGGTACGTCCTACATAGTTGTGACCTGACGGAGTTCCTTGGCTTTACAACAATCTTAATGTTGAGTTTGGTCTCCTTCAGAGCTTTTCTAAATCTACGGGCTAGTTCTTCATGATATTTGTCCTTTTTATACCACGTGTTCGCCCTGTTTGCTTTGTCACAAGTTCTTTGTATCCTATTCCATTCTTTGTTTCTATATCTGGGGCAGGTACAACTGGTATCATTACGTATAATGTTGTCTAATTTTTTTCTAGCCCCCCCCCCCTGTATACTCGAACCTACCTTTCTGATCATATCCAGAGAATTGCATGCGGTGCATGAAGTTCTGTATATGTTTTTTTCGTTTCATAGGGTTTGCATAGTCTGGATACATTGTTCATTATCCTAACTAAGTCTGCTATCAGTATGTTAATTTTCATGTTGTGTGACAAAGCTGAGTTCTTGTAAGCAACATATTTTGAAGCTATTGTTCACAGTCTTTAACCAAAGTTCAGTTTCAAGTACAAGGAGTCTATTGTTGGGGTGCTTAGTGGGGTAATCTATAGTTACCTTGATACTTTGGTGGATGGAGTTATTTACTTGTTGAATGCTCTCCATTACGTTCCTCTCAGTTTCTACACTACCGTCACAACAAAAAGTAACGCAGTGTAAATAACGGCCAGAGTCAAGACTATTGAAAAGGTTGCAAGACGCAACGAAAATTCTAGGAAAATAAAAATAAGAAATAAGTGGAAATTTTACCGGTGAGTGTGTTAAATTATAAGGCACAAAAAGAAAATGACTCTTCCCAGACACAACAGAATATGCTTCAACACACGAACTCACATAAAGTATC
>NC_068985.1:61711085-61713820 GCF_001194135.2 Octopus bimaculoides | reverse complement strand
TATATATATACAGACAGACATATATGCATTTATGTATATATATACATATATATATGTGTGTATGTAATTATGTATGAGATGTGTGTGTCTGTGTGTGTGTGTGCGTGTGTGTGTGTGTGTATATGTGTGTGTGTGTGTGTAGCCAGTGCCTGATAATACCATCTGTTCATGCTGTGTATGTAAATAGTTTTGGAGTTTGCATTGTTATTTGTTTGTATCTCTTCTTATCATTCTCGGGGGAATTCTTTCTGTTTTGAATCACTGCATTCTGGATACCCCTATTTCCAGGTCTTTAAAGTAAGGTAGTTTGTCTATTTCTTTCAAGTGTATATTGTCGTCAGTTGAAATTGATATAACCATTATGTGATATATATTTTTCCTGCTGGACTTAATATCTAGGGATTTGCCTAAATATATTTGTCTGAGTTACTATGTCTCACGTCATTATCTTAGACGTTTGTAGCGTGTATTTGTGTTTCCTCTTTGCCGGAGTATTTCATGTCACTGCCATAGCACTCGGTGTACAAGGGCCTTCATCTTTTCTATAAAAATCTATACGTTCTGTTTAGCTCACATTGAGCAATATGACTGGTTATTTTTTTTTCCAGCCACCATACATTTTTCGCTACATTTTCTCTATTTCAGTATTTTTGATAGTTTTTGGTGTGGTGTGGGTATCGCAGAACTGGGATTTTTTTTTTTTTTTCATAACCGTTATCCGCTTATGACTCGGTCTTATCGAGTCTTAGTAAAGAATAGGTTATTTCTTCCTTAACATTTTAGCAAGACGTGTTGTAGTTCTTCGTTTGTTTTGTTTGTAGCTTTGTTTTAATATTTTGTCATCCCCACCACCCATTCTCACAGCTGCTGGTTACCGCTAATCTCCTTGTTGATCTCTCTGAAGAGAAAAAAATTGTTTTTATTTTGTTCGTATTTTATTTTGTTTCGTATTTTGGTTCTGGTTTCGCTTTCTTCTATATTCATTATTTTTGTAATCTACAAATGAATATTTTAATTTTTTAACTGAAAAACGCTTTTACCCCTTTGTGTTTGAGATAAATATAAATTTATAATTTTCTTTGTTAGCTTTTGAGAGGTGTATTTTAAATACAGTCATAAACACTCTTCCCTGAAGAAAGGAAAACTGAATCCTCCGGCCCCAGCGATATGAACTCGGGCCCAAATATTTGAAGTAATCTAATTAATTCTCCACAATGAATCGGTGTTTAGAGTGATACTCTATCAACAGGCATACCTAATCCTGAACAATACTATATAGCCCGGCCATTGCAGCGGCTGACACAGTCCAGAGGTGTCCTCGTATACAAACAGTTCAGTTATGCAGTGGTGTATCAACACTAAACGAAATAGACAGACAGACGGACGGACAGGCGATTACAGCTATGCAGCCACAACCATTCTGCGTCCAGAAATTATTTGTCTGAAGAAAATCTTCGTGGACTAATTTTTGATATCATTTTCTAAGGCAGATGGTGAACACACTGGTATTTATTTTTGTTATAATACGTTTAATATATTACTTTATGTATAAAGGAGTATATTTATGTACGTATGTATGTTTGTTTGTATGTATGTGTGTGTATATGAATGTATATATGCGTGTGTATGAATGTATATATGTATGCATATGCATGTATATGAATGAAGAAACGAAAGAAGCACTCAACACATTTAGTTGAAGAATATTGCACATAAAATGTTTGACTAAGATACATATTACTTAAGATTTCTTGAGTGTAGCACACGTCCACGTCAACATCTGATGATGTGGGCATGTTCTACACCTACGAAACTTTAAATAATGTACACTGAGTCAAAATGGTATTATGTATTTGTGCGTGTGTGTGTCAGGTTGCTCTCGAGTTCTACTGGTAACATGCAGCCGAATACAATCTGTCACATGGTTGGGTCATCAGTAACTAGACCGGCCATCCTGCCAAGCTTCCATGGTGAGGTGGGTGGTTTTTAGGACACGCTGTAAGATGGAAAGCAAGAACCCTCAAATGACAGGAAAAATTATGAGGATCAACGGTCATCCAATAGTGTCTATATATGTGCATGCACAAGTGTGTATCGGTGGTGTGTGAAGGCGCGTGGCTTAGTGGTTAGGGCATTCGGCTCACGATTATAAGGTCGTGAGTTCAATTCCCGGCGACGAGTTGTGTCCTTGAGCAAGACACTTTATTTCACGTTACTCCAGTCCACTCAGCTGGCAAAAATGAGTTGTACCTGTATTTCAAAAGGCGACCCTTGTCACGATATGTGTCATTCTGAGCCTCCCTGAGAACTACGTTAGGGGTACACGTGTCTGTGGATTGCTCAGTCATTTGCACGTTAATTTCACGAGCAAGCTGTTCCGTTGATCGTATCAGCTGGGACCCTCGTCGTCGTAACCGACGGAGTGCTTAGGTTATATCGGTGGTGTATATATATATATATATATATATATATATATACACACACTCAAGAAATCTTAATTAATATCTCTTTTACTCTTTTACTTGTTTCAGTCATTTGACTGTGGCCATGCTGGAGCACCGCCTTTAGTCGAGCAAATCGATCCCAGGACTTATTCTTTGTAAGCCTAGTACTTATTCTATCGGTCTCTTTTTGTCGAACCGCTAAGTTACGGGGACGTAAACACACCAGCATCGGTTGTCAAGCGATGGTGGGGGGACAAACACAGAAACACACATATATATATACATATATAC
>NC_068985.1:61708440-61711006 GCF_001194135.2 Octopus bimaculoides | reverse complement strand
GCAAGCTACTAACCACACAGCCACTCCTGCGCCTTATGTATCTTAGTCAAACATTTTATATGCAATATTCTTCAACTGAATATGTTGAGTGCTTCTTTCATTTCTTCATTCATTCATATACATGCATACGAATACACGTGTACATTCATACACACATACATACATACATACATACATACATAGACACACATACATACATACATACATACATACATACATACATACATACATACATACAAAACATACATACATACATACATAAACATATATATATATATATATATGTAGCATGTATGCAGTTGGTATGTATAGTGTAATTTATTTGTGCATAATATACACACCTGAAGAAGGAAACTCTGACTTAAAACCTCCACTGTCTTATACTAGACTCAGCCATGGGAAAAGCTATAGGAGTTACCGCAGAGAAGAAATTCGGAGCTAATGAAGAGGACTTTACCAATTTATTGGTTGGTAACTCCCGTAGCCGGTGAGGCCACCATTTATAACGATCTTCAAGCCAATGGACCTAGATCTCCAAGGCCGAGAGAGCGGGACTACCTTTGTTCCAAGGCTTTCCTACAATAATATTCAATATCATTTTCGCTCACAGGTCTTTGTGTTGTACACCTACGTCTCCTTTCTTTCCAAAGTCCTGCAGCGATGGGAGAGCAATAAAGCAACAGGAAGAGGTGACCACCGAGTTGCAGCTGTAAACCTGTAAACCAGATGTGTGACGAAAGATTTCCGGACAATGGATATGAGTGAAAATATTAAAATAAGAACATTAATAAACGAATGAAGAAAAATATATAGTGCATGTGTTTATTTTGCAAAAAAAGAAAAAAAATGACAGTCCCGAACTACAGCAATTTCTAATTTATCTTCTAATGAAGATATTTTTAACAAAAATGCTGGCTATTATAATATGGCACTCAGCAAAGCTGGGTATAGCCAGAGGTTAGAGTACTACGCACAAAATGACGACCACGGTGGCTTTAATAACATTGGAGTTACTCATGGTAGCTACAATTTTAAAAGACCTAATAGAAAAAAATATAAGGATAGAAAAATTGATAAAAATAAACGTCTTATAGATAACAATGATATGCAAAATATGAGAACCAGTTTATTGTATCGTACATCGGATAATGCTCATGAAATTAGTAATAAGAATAATGGAATTAAAAGATAGATATAATAAGATTTAAAATTTTGAAAATTATAATATAGCTTCTGATAATAATAATAATATTATTTGGCTCATTATTCCATTCACTAAGTAAATTATGAACAATTTAGTTGGATCTTTATACAAACTATTTTCTAAACATTATTTTCCAAAGAAAATAGATATTAGGATGTAATCAACGCCAGTTTTCTATGTGTGTCTTTTTCTGTTTCGAAGAATATGTGCCAGATTATTTCTTCCCTTAACGAGAGGAAATTATCAAATTTTTATCACAATAATTACTTGATTAAATGCAACAATAATACTCTAAGAAATAATGTTAGTGAAAAATGTATAGAAAACTCTTCTAATGTACAAGGAGAAACAACTTACTTTAAATCCTATCTTATCCTTGAGAATAGAAATAACGCTGTAAATAACAATCATACTGAATCTAATCATACGAAATCATAATAGAAATGAAAATATATAATAGAAATGGAAATATCTATTGTAATTTCAAAGGTAGAAATAATCGTGTTTAATAATTATTGTAAGCAAAAAGAATGTAGCGTATAGGCGTTGAGTGAAATATGACGGTAAGAATTTCTTTTTCAATAGATGCTATGCGAAACTATATCAAAAAAGCAATAAGCAGGGCCAGTGCCTATAAAATTGACAATGCCTTCTGTTCTATACCAAATCCTAAATTCCAAACATAAAATTCTTAACACAAGGAGGGAGAGTGTGTTTTCCTGTGTTCTGGCCGATAAATATGTTTTCAAAAACTACCATTAGATATAATATAAAAGTTACCAGGACTATAAATTTGGGCTGTATCTCAGGGTTAATATAATAACAATTATAAATATAAAGATTAGGTAATTCTTAGTAGATATCATATTTATATTAAAGTATAAAATAAATGATAAATATGAATATATAGTTTATTTACAGGTAACTGTATTATATAAAGGTTAAAAGGATTTTAATTCAAATATGTATCTTAGAAATCTGTGAATAATATATTTTTAAAAATTATTGGTAATCTTAGTTAAAGATACTACGTATTAATTCAATAATGGTTTTGATTTTTATTAATTCCATTAATTTTCATTTATTAACGTTAGTGCTTTCCTCAATGAAGCTCGTGTGTATCTGTTCACACTATTATGTAAACAAATACATTGTACACAAAGATTGATGACGTTATATTCAGCTCTGGTAATTAGTAAGCAGTTTTTGATTCGTCATGGTCTAGTAGCTTTCAACACATAAACACATGCATGCATATACGTAACTATGATTTATTTAAAATAAAATAATAATAATAATAATAATAATAATAATAATAATAATAATAATAATAATAATAATAATAATAATAATAATAATAAT
>NC_068985.1:61703826-61707270 GCF_001194135.2 Octopus bimaculoides | reverse complement strand
TATATATATATATATATATATATATATATATATATATATATATTACATACGACGAAGACATTCAAAAGGCAATCAACACATAATGTGATCTTGTAATAGATGACAGAGGTTGTTTTTTTATGAAGCAGAAACTAATTTAAATTGGTCAATTATATTATTGGAGCTTATTTTAGCGACACCAGCAGAATTTGAGGTCGAAACTGAAAACAATTAAATACTGTAATTAATTTCATCTATTTTTTTCAGTTTGACTCTGATTGGCAAACATTCACTCATTAATACATCCAAATTTCTCGTCTACAGATAAATTATCTTCTCACTCTACCTTGGTACCATTACGGAAACAGACTCTGGTCTTTGGTACTTTCTACTTGTTCCTCACAGACACCTCAATAATCAGGCTATCAAACCCTTCCTCCCCTGAAAGCCTTCCCTCTTGAAACCTTTGCCCATCCATGTGTTCCTTGCTGCCTTACTCTTAATGATGCCCGACACCTCAATCAGATCGTTTTCAATAGTCACGTGACGTCACGTACACTGCTACTTTCCCTGATCTAATCGACTTTAACTTAATTATTTGCAACATTTGAAAATGTCCAAACGTAAGCATTAACCCTAGATATGATCAAAATTGTTCTACGTTGAAAGAAAGAAAGCATCAGCGTATGACACATTTTTGTTGTTAACACATTAACCAAGTCAGATGTTTGTAATAAATGGAACGCCCAAATTCACTCAAGAAATTCCTATAAATTCCTCATCTATAACACAGAAATGTAAGTACATGCTGGTTGTCAATTAAAATAATTTATTCCTGAGTCCTTTCGAAGCTGTGTCTAATTTTTATTTGAATTCTACTTTTGTTCAGAAAGCCTTTTTTCTAACAATAGACGCCCTGTTTGCGAGGCTTTTTTTTATTTTCGTTCAAACCTTATTACAATATTTATGGAGACAGTTGCTATGCAACAGTACTATTTTGTTTAAAACATTAAAAAAATTACGAATACAAGAAAAAGTCTTTATTGTT
Source organism: Octopus bimaculoides (assembly GCF_001194135.2). Taxonomy (NCBI): domain Eukaryota; kingdom Metazoa; phylum Mollusca; class Cephalopoda; order Octopoda; family Octopodidae; genus Octopus; species Octopus bimaculoides. Next base: position 61,706,243 of record NC_068985.1, on the reverse strand, counting down.
CAGTTGCTACTTATTGTTATAGCATTACAATATTCTTGTTCTTTATAGGACATGGTCGATAGAAAATGATATTGAAACTATGTGTGGATTACAAAACATACCTTGTTCATTCTAACGGGATGGTAACATTGAAAATACAGGATGGTATTTCTGATTATATGGGATTGTATGTCTGATAATACTGGATGGTTGGCCGGATATATAGTGCAGTAGATCGAGCGAAATGAGTGTTAGGCTTCACACGGGGTGAATAAGTTCAGAGATAATCTGCTGAACACATAAGCTTCTCAATTGAATTTTTTGTCTTCGTTGAAGAAAGAAAACAGAAAACTAGCGGCAGTTGTCATCAACTATCATAAAGGAGAGATAATTGTAAAAGAGAATAAAAATTAATCTCTCAAAGTTACTTTGCATATTTAGGGGAAAATCAGGGAGAACTACTATGGATATGTTTCAGGATATTAGACTTCATCAACATAATCTGGTGTACTCAAGTTTGATTGATCAGTTGACAAAGATTTTCAACACATGGAAAAAACGCTAAGAGTACTTTGTCGCTAGTACAACTGATATACGAGGGTTCATAGGCTGACCAAGATACTCTCATGGAATGTAATTAAATGGTCTTTATTTTTCAACATAGTCCTTCTTTTGGTTCAAACACTTCTTCAATCGGTGTTACAGTGTTTGGATCTCACTGGAAGAAACTTTCATCTTGTTCATCAAAAAAGTCTTCAGCAGTAGATATGACATCATCATCACATCGACGCTGGTTCCCAGCCAAGTGTCTTTTCGTGTTGCGGAATAGATGATGGTCACATGGAGCCAAATCTGGAGAATAAGGAGAATAACCACAATGACGCAAAGCAGTCATTGAAATGAAGGGTGTATGCGCTGGAGCATTGTTCTGATGAACAAGACCCCATTCATCAGTTTTCTTGAGTGTTTGGTTTTGATAGCTTTTGTAACTGCCTTAGCAAGTTTGCATAGTACTCTCCATTGACTGTGTGGCCCTTCTGAAAACATTCAATAAACACAAGGCCTTTTGCATAAAAAAAAATTGAGGCCATCACATTCTTTGGAGAAGTCGAGAAGTGTTTCCATTGCATGGAATGTCTTTTTGTCACTCGTTCAAAGTGATGAACCCAACACTCAACCTGGGTTAGGAAACATTCAAGGAAACCAGCTGGATCTGCCTCAAACAATATCAGCGCTTTTGATCAGATATCACAAGATGTAACACCCACCGAGCAGAAAACTTTGTTATGCCAAGTTCATCGTGCAGAATATTCTCAACTCTTTCACAGAATAAGCATTCGTTATTTGATTTATAGTCAGTTTCCTGCCATCTTTCCCCATGTGCTGAACAGGATCAATGTTTTCCTCGGCGGTGGCTGTTGTAGGATGTCCAAACCTTGGACATCTTCTAGGCTTTCCCTTCCCATCCTAAATTCAGCTGATTGCGCACTTTTAAACTGTTGATGAAGCTGAAGCGTCACCCTAATGTAGCAACCAGCGTGAATGTCGTTCGGTCTAAACTTTAGACTCTAAAGCCTTTTTCTGCAGTTACTTAATAACACCACGATGCCAAATTTTGTCGAATTTCAAGTAATGTCGCTACTAATTACTTTTAAAGTGTGGTGTGAACGGTTAGATGTTAGTTTACCTGGAATGAAATAATGCATTTATTAACAAGAAGGGTTGAAATTAATGCATACAAGATTTCAGAGCTCCAACGTCATTCCGTCATAGTCATCCTATGCACTTTTCAGCCCACCCTCGCAACTAAACCTTATTATAAGGAGGTATCTTGAACATGCCTCCCGGTTTCTCACCAACACCTGTCTTGTGAATACATTTGACAGCGTTTATTCTTTTGCAAACATTCGGCACAGACCTGTAGATCGAACTAATCATTCTCAGCGTTGCTGAAATCTCTCCATTCAGCACATTATTTCAATCAACATCTGATGTGAGAAATATATTAATATGTAAAAGCAAGATAATAAATCCCAATGTCTATAGGCCTGGACAACTTTATTAATAGTTGCAATGAGTATACTGATGTTGTTGTTGATGTTATGGTTGTAGTGAGATATATAAATTCGATGTTATTTAATATTTGATATATATTTTAGAGACTAAATCAATAACCTGCTAATGAAATTCTTCTAAAATATACAAGAATACTTAAATATCTCAGATTTTATATCTAATTTATGACAGCTGTTCCGTTAGTTAACACTTCGCCTGTAGCATTTCCATTTTTACATGCATAAATATAAACATATATTAATATATATACACATATATATACACACATCGTATTTTTTGTTGTATACGTTTCGTGACATCCTGTGCCCACATATGCATATATATATATTATTTATATTATATATATATATATATATATATAT
>NC_068985.1:61702128-61702928 GCF_001194135.2 Octopus bimaculoides | reverse complement strand
TATATACAATGGAACAAAAATGTAATAGAGGACAATAAAACATTCGGACAGATAGACGATACAAAGGCGGACAGGAGAAACAACAATTAGAAGGACAGGCAAAAGAAGACGAGTCATTCGTGGCCTTCTTTCCTCAGTCAAGTTACCAGAAGTCTTTACTGCTTCTGGCAGTTACACTTGAGACAGTTCGATCTGGTTGCCCCAAAACAAGTCTACGCTAAGAGTATTAGACTTTTTTGTAAGAAAGCTAACATATGTGTACGGCAACAAAGACAAAAAACGGAGAACATGGAACACAATTACAAATACAAACAAGAAAATAACAACAGGTGTCTTTCGACTGAGAACGAATCAAATTGAGCTGGCGTGTGAACGCCTAAATTGAGAACGCCTAAAGGCAAGGACATAGCAGATAGACATAAGAGGTGTTGGCGGTCGGCAGTCGGAAGTCAGGCCAAGAAAGAAAGATCATGGCTGGCCGGACACCGGTCACGTCGAAGGAGAGAGGGTAGGGGCAGAGGGTTAGAAAAAATCAGGATTAGAAATCAGGTAAGAAATCAGGTTAGAAAAGATCAGAGACAAAGGGAAAGGTACAGGAGAGATAAACGAGGGAGAAAATTGGAGTTAAAGAAATGTGAGAGAGAGGGGGAGCGAGAAAAAGAAAAGAGGAAGAAAGTATGAGGAGGAATAAAAGATAGAGTAAGAGTCGTATAAAATTTAGATACATACCTACTATAAGGTGAGCACAAGTGTGTACGTACGCCGCTATATGTATATATAAATATTAAAAAATGGAGCAT
>NC_068985.1:61693933-61701021 GCF_001194135.2 Octopus bimaculoides | reverse complement strand
ATATATATGAATATATGGGTACAGGACGTCACAAACAGTCAAAAACATGAAAAACGAAGACTTATATTGTTGTTCAGTGCTTAAATGAAGAGTTGATGGACAGCCGACAGCTGATGTAGAGTCGTTCCTTATGTTACTTGTCCTGTTTTCCAATTGTTTCTCTCGTTGTTTGCGTATTCAGCTCATTTGTTTTCGTATTTCATGTTGTTTACGGTCTGTGACGTCTTGTACCCATATATGCATATATATGTACTATTCATATTATTACTTCATTGAACGCTACGCATCCATTTCCAAGTAAATTTATCTATTTATCTATATCTAACTATCTATCTCTTTCTCTCTCTCTCTCTCTCTATATATATATATATATATATATAGAGAGAGAGAGAGAGAGAGAGAGAGAGAGAGAGAGAGAGAGAGAGAGAGAGAGAGAGAGAGAGAGAGAGAGAGAAAGAGAAAGCAAAGAATAAGATAATTTATTAATAAACATCAGCCTGCAGATATCCGTTCGATCTATTTATTAATTACAATCATATGACCCTTGCTATATCCCCCAGTAAACTGAAATAAGATGTAATCTCATAACCTATGGATATTACTCTGGAATTGGCTTCTTTACCATTTCTCACTATTTTTACCTCCACCAAGGAAGGAGGTTATGTTTTCATCGGCGTTGGTTTGTCCGTCTGTCCGTCTGTCCGTCTGTGTGCAAAATAATTCAAAAAGTTGTAAACGGTATTTGATGAAACTTACAGGAAACGTTGGTAATGACACAAGGAACAGATGATGAAATTTTGGTAGTGATCCGGGAATTTTTATGGATTCTTGAATGATTTTCATTTGTTATATTTACTTTACATGAAGTATTATAATGTTACATTCTTTGATTATCTCCCTTGAAAACACGTTCATTTTTGCACGTAACCTATGGTAGCGTTGCTGTTTCTAAAGTTTATTTTCGTTTCTCTATTAGTAATTTTACTCGCGTATTTATCTTAAAATGAGCTGCTTGGCGGAGGTCTGCGGAGGATGACATGACAAGCCTTGACTATTGGGATCGAATCAAAGTAGAGACAGCTGTAAGGGTATAGTATTATTCACTCATTTATTCCTATTCATTTATTTATTTACTTTTTTATTTACTTATTTATACATATGATTGTAATTAATAAATAGATCCAATGGATGTTTGTTAATTCTTTGCCTTATAAACTCTGGATAAATTTCTGTTTACCCCCACTCATGCCTATTATTCAATTGCACTATTGCCTTGCAACAGTAAGCATTTGGATATGAATACATAGATATATATCCAATAATATACTGGAAATTTATTGACAAATAGTGTTGGTGCGTTTATGTCCCTCATGGCTTAGCGGTACGAAGAAGACACCGACATAATAAGTACCGGGCTTATAAAATAAGTACTGGAGTTGATTCGTTAGATTAAAATTCTACAAGGCGGTGCTCCAGCTTGGCCACAGTCTAATAACTGATACAATACATATATATATATATATATATGTTGTTGTTTGTTTCTTTTCTAGCCATACCTGACTCATTAGGGCCGGTTTCCCTATTTCACTGGTATAGGTTCCCCACCTGGACGGGACGCAGGTCCGTTGCAGGTGAGCTGCTAGATGCAAGCGGAAAGGTTGAGAGAAAGTTGTGGCGAAAGAGTCAGCAGAAGTTCGCCATTACCTTTTACCGGAGCCCCTTCTGAGATTCGAACCCCCGATCCCTCGACCGCGAGTCCGCTACTCTAACCACTCGACCATGTGCCTCCACACACATATATATCTATCTGTGTGTGTGTGTGTGTGTGTGTGTGTGTGTGTGTGTGTGTGTGTGTGTGTGTGTGTGTGTGTGTGTGTGTGTGTGTGTTTATGTGTGTGTGTGTGTGTGTTTTGCGTTTTAACTTTTACTTGTTTCAGTCATTAGACTGTGGCTATGCAGTGGCACCGCCTTGAATAATTTTTAGCCGAATGAATCGACTCCAGTACCTATTTTTTTAAAATTCTGGTACTTATTTTATCGGTCTCTTTTGCCTCTTGAACAACAAAGTCTTTTCTGCTCTTCGCCTCTATGCCATGTTTAAATTTTCCTTGACTTTAAGAAAATTTTCAGCTAAAAAAGAAATACTAAAAATTATAACAGGAACTCTTCCAATGGAGAATAACTGAGGAAGATTTCCTTCAGACGCACCACCTTAGTTAGATTATCAGTTTCCATATTTCTCCCTTAATTTTTGCATGAGTTAATATCTGTGAATAGGACTTTTTCTCTCTGTCAGTAAATAATTTATAAAATAATCTATACATTGAGAATGCTGAAATAAGACCGGGAAAATAACCGCTATTTTGTATTGTTATAGACAATTTGTACTTGATGTCATAAATGCGCCAATTAAATTATCAGACTGTCATTTTGATGGAGACATTATTAAGTTGTCACTGCGTTTGTTTTACAAATTCTTTACTCAATGCTTTAGAACTTTTAGCAACGTCTACTAATTCTGATTGAATATTATCGCCATGGCGACAACATTTCATCCTTTACAATGTTTATTTCAATCATTTACCATAAAATTTCTTAAATACAGATATAAAATTCTACGAAATCAAACACACACACACACACACACACACATACATACACATGTATATACTATGTATGTATGTATGTGTGTATGTATGTGTGTGTGTGTGTGTATGTATGTATGTATGTATGTGTCCGTATATGTATACGTATGTATGTATCCTAAAAAGAGTACAATTTTTCCAAAGTTGTAATCGATAAGTATTTAACAATAGCATATATACTTATATAACAAAAAAGAAATAATCCAAGGCTTTAATATAGAGGAGAAATTATTAGCTACGACGTGTGCCAGTAATTTGGCATTAAATAAAATTAATAATAGAGTTTTGCTGAATCAACAAAATTTTTTTTAATGAACTTCCTGTACCACAAATTTCTAATTTGTTGATGACTTTCATGATATTTATTATGCAAAATTATTAAACAAATGGCTATTAACCTGTCTATATTTTACTGAATCCCTCAGTTTCTATTCTAATTTACTTTCTCAATACTATTACGAGGTGATTTCTGGATGGTATTTTTGGACGACGTGTTTATCAAATAGTTCCTGGTGGAGATGTTAAAAATGTTGAACTTAGAATGTTTATTTAAGTATGGAAACATCTAGAATTTCCATTGCCAAAATATTTCTGAGAAATGATATTTGATGAAATATTTACAGTCGTTATTATCGTTTGGTTCATATGTGCATCGCGTCAGCTCTCGGGGTTTTGTCGGATTATTATGTATTTGCTCTCGTCAATTTTTGTTAGAACATTAAAGGTCCCTGTTTCACTGGGTGAATAGAGGGGACCGCTAAATTATGCTCTGAAGAGCACATTTGTTGTAATATATTTTTGCCTTCATCTGTTTGTTTTCTTCTCGTTCGAAATATGGCATCGTTAATGACCAATAACGGATTAAGTGAGAAGGAAACAAGAAATTTTCAAAGCGCTCTCAGCTTTTAAAAAATATATTGTGTATTCTCTTTTTTTTCTTCGCTGCCCCTTCTCTCGGTGGTCACTTGATAGATGCCTACTTCACTTGACAGCAGAACAAAAGTGGGAGGTGATGCAGCTGAAAAGGGACCCAGTCAATAGTGGGGTAATTTTAATAATTTCAGGCCCGTAACTCTGCTAAATGCAAAGTTGAAGATTTTGGCCAAGGTGTTAGCAAAAAGGTTGGCCCTTGTCGTGGTAAGTTTTACTAGGTTAGGCGCAGACATGTACAATATCTGACAGATCTATCCATGACAACCTCCAATTCACACGATACATTATAGAAAGGTTGGGTAAAAGATCTGACTTGGGTGGGAACTTGATCAATTTGGATTAATCGAAAGTTTTCGATAGGGTCGACCATCGGTACTTGGCAGCTATCCAGAGAGTAGCTGGTTTCGGTCCCGTCTTCAAAGGCTGGATCGCTGCAATGTGCAGCAGCGTTTGTTCGGTGGTCAGAGTAAATGGCCACCTGTCAGAATCGTTCAGAAGTACATCCTGTTTCCTCTTTTGTAAGTACTCACCGTTAATCCACTACTGCAGAAGTTGGCTGTTTAGAGGGACATTCCGCTAGAATTAGGATGTGGACAATTTGTGTTTGCATATGCGGACAACATCACTGTAATGGTGTCGAACACGAAACATATTGAGGTGATTGACACTTCTATAAGGGAATACGAGACGGCAACAAGAGCAAAAATTAACCAGAAGTTGTTGGGCCCGCCGTTCGGTACTTGAAGTGGCAGGTCCATAGCATTCAACAGTGCTGGACGAACGTATCAGTTAAATTGCTCGGGGTTTGTTGAGTCCAGACTTCCAAGTGGACAAGAAATAGAAAGAAGTGATGAACAGGGTGGCTACTGTCACCCAGAAATGGACTGAATGGAAAGAATCCCCAAAGAAGCAGGTGCGGGTGGCGAATTCCTACATCGCATCCACCAACTACTAATGCCTGACCGTCATGCCTTGCTCTGTTTCATAGTTCTACTTTCCGTAGGCAGACAGATTCCGCTAGTCAAACAGTCCATTGTTATTGATAATAATAATGATTTCAAATTTTGGCAGAAGGCCAGCAATTTTGAGGAGATGGGGAATTCGATTAAGTGCCAGTGCTCAACAGGTACTTACTTTGAATTCTGAACATAAAGATGAACGAAATACCGCCAAATATTTTGTCCGGCATGCTAACTATTTTGCCATCTCATCTAATGATAATAATAATAATAATAATAATAATAATAATAATAATAATAATAATAATAATAACAATAATAATAATAATGATAATAATAATTATAATAATAATAATAATAATCCTTTTTACTATAAGCACAAGGCCTACATTTTATGGATAGGGGGACAGTCAATAATATTGACGCCAGTACTCAACTGGTACTTAATTTATCGACTCCAAAGGGATGAAACGCAAAATCGACCGCGGCGGATTATGAACTCAGAACGTAAGGACGGACGAAATGCTACCAACCATTTTGCCCGGCGTGCTAACGATTCTGCCAGCTCACCGCCTTTAGAAGAAGAAGAAGAAGAAGAAGAAGAAGAAAGCAACATTGAAAAGAGGGCAACTAGTTAAGAGTAACAACATCACACTAAATAAAGCAAATGAAGTAAGAAAATTAAACCAAATCCAGACATACAAACACTTAGGGATCAATAAACTAGATAGGATACAACACACACAGATTAAAAGAAAAGATAAGAAAGGAATACCACAGGCAAGTTAAATTGATACTGAAAATAGCTCAATGCGTAAAACAAGATAATAGATATCAACACTCTAGCCGTCTCATTTATAAGTTACAGATACAATATTCTTAAATAGACTCTAAATGAGCTAATCAAAATAAACAGGAAAATAAGAAAAATAATGACAGCATCTAGGATGCACCACCCAAGATCTGACATAGAAAGGTTACATATACAACGTATCGAAGGTGGTAGAGGCCTTATACAGCTAGAAAACTATTATAAAATAACCACCATAAGACTACTGAAATACCTACTTCAGAAGAAAGTAAAATTAATACAAATAGCCACAAAACACGAACAAAACAAAAAACTGTTTTCTGTCTTTAAGGAAGCTAACAAATATAAAGAAGTCATAGTACCTAACAACTATGAAGAAAAACAAAAAAACAACAAAAGCTGTAAAACCACTGAAATCCAAACTAAAACTGGAACAGCAACGGATCATGATAGAACGATGGCAAGAAAAGCCCCTGCTTGGTAAATGTTGGGTTAAGCTAAAGGGAAAAGAAATAAACAAAGTAAAATCCCAACAATGGTTGAGAAGCTCAGGACTCAAAACAGAGACTGAAATATATTTAATTGCAGCACAAGATCAAAGCCATCTCACCAGAAATCACCAAAAACACGTAATGAAAATAAATACAAGTAACTGCAGAATATGTCTCTGGCTGCCCAGTCCTGGCTAAGAAGGAATACATTCACAGACACGAAAGAGTTGGGACCTATATACACTGGAAGTTATGCCAACACTATGAAACAACAACAACAGAAAAAAAGATGTATAGGCACACCCTAAAAAAGATCACAGATAATGAGCAAGCAACTATACTCTGGGATGTGCCAATAGGCCAGATACAGTTGTCAGTGGTCACCAAGAAAAAATGCTCTCTAATCGATTTATCAATACCAACAGATGGCAATGTTTCTCTAAAAGAAACGGAGAAACGTTCAAAACACAAAGTTCTGGAAATAGAGATAACTCAAATGTGAAGCCTTAAAAGATAAACAATTCTTCTTATAGTAGGCGCATTAGGTATGATAAAAAAAAACATTCAGCTAAAAACATAACAAAAACACCAGGATTTACAAGTATATATAATATACAGACAATAGCACTGCCAGGCACCGCACACATCCTATATAAAACGCTTTCAATACTGTGAAAGTAAGAGCACCACAACAAACCACAGCACATACCCAAGGCACACATAGCTACACTCGTAAGACTACTGAATAATAATAACAATAATAATAATAATAATAATAATAATAATAATAATAATAATAATAATAATAATAATAATAATAATAATAATAATAATAATAATAATAATAATAAGAGGACAACGTAATAATAATAAGAGGACAAACGTAACATTTCCGGCAAAAACGAAGTAAACAAAAAACAACAAACCCAGACCGTAGAGATGTATAATAATGTACAAAAAGCACCAATCCAGAACACCACAGACAAACATATGAATGAAAAGGAAGGCAAAACAAATCTAAAGCATGGGAATAACGAAGAGAAACCTAATAATTACGATACTATGAAAATGAGAATAACCAAAGAACTGAAAACCACAGATCTTAGAATGGACCACAGATTATATCTCCCAAAAATCAAAATAGATAATAAAACAACATCAATAATAAATAGCATAAACCTGGCCGTCACGGAACTAACAGCCACAGAAACAACTGGCAATATCACTGAGCTAAATGACATAATATATG
>NC_068985.1:61693062-61693807 GCF_001194135.2 Octopus bimaculoides | reverse complement strand
AAATAATATCCAGAACAAAATTTTAAAGAAGGAGAAAAGATTTATCGATTCTCTACGAAATTAGTAGACAATCAACACAACTAAGTAACAAGAAGAAAACAAAAATACTGTACAAATACAACATTACAGAAAAAGACTTACCTGAGGCAAAAGAAAAGCTAAAGCAAGATATCCTTGCCAAAGCACAAAGGATCCGCCGGTATGAGAAACGCCAACGTTTCTTTGAACAAAACAAACAGTTCAAATCCAACCCCAGAAAACTCTACCAAGAACTGGGCAAAAATAAAATAGACATTACTGCAGCACCAACAGCAGAAGAACTGGAACAATTCTGGAAACAAATATGGTCGGTGAAGCAACAACCTCAGAAAAGGGCCATTAAAACAACGAACTTAGCACCTGAGCAACTCTGGACCCCTATAACAACTGAAGAGGTCACCCAGACACTGCAAAGACTAAGCAACTGGAAGGCACCTGGGCACGACAAGATCCCCAACTTCTGGTTAAAACACCTGACAGGAATGCACAAAAAGCTGGCAGAAAACTTTAACAACATACTAGCAGAGCGAGAGACAATGCCTGAATGGCTCACGAAAGGGAAAACCATCTTAATTCCCAAATCCACGGAAACGGAGAAACCACAAAACTATAGACCTATAACCTATCTCCCTACGATCTACAAAGCCTTTACTGCAATAATATCGCAGAGATTGAATAAGCACCTGGAAAATAACAACCTGTTTCC
>NC_068985.1:61687142-61692055 GCF_001194135.2 Octopus bimaculoides | reverse complement strand
ATTTAAGGAAGCTGACAAATACAAACAAGAAATCATACTACCTAACAAATAATAATAATAATAATAATAATAATAATAATAATAATAATAATAATAATAATAATAATAATAATAATAATAATAATAGTAAGAAGAAGAAGAAGAAGAAGAAGAAGAAGAAGAAGAAGAAGAAGAAGAAGAAGAAGAAGAAGAAGAAGAAGAAGAAGAAGCTATAAAACAAATGAGATCCAAACTAAAACTAGAACAGCAACGGACTCAAAGCAGAAACTGAAGGATTTTTAATTGCAGCACAAGACCAAAGCCTCCCCACCAGAAATTACCAAAAACAGATAATGCAAAGAAACATAACAAGTAACTGCAGGATATGTGGCGAAACAATAAACCATATTATCTCCGGCTGCCCAGTCCTGGCTAAGAAGGAATATATTCACAGACACGACAGTTGTAGGACCTACATACACTGGAAGCTATGCCAACACTATGGAATAACAACAGATAAAAGATGGTATAGGCACACGCCAGAAAAGCTCACAAAAATCGAGAAAGCAACCATACTCTTGGATATGCGAATAAATGCACTGCTCTCTTACTCAATAATAATAATAATAATAGTAATTTTGTTTCGATGTTGTACGTCTTGTCTCCGCCCAAATGTTGGTGTGGTACTGTTATGTCAGGGATATGTGACTTCTTCACAAATTGATTATAAGTTGTACAGTAAACATATTTGTAGATTTCAATAATTTCTCACGTGTTTTTTAATCATCAATTTCTCCCAGTCTGTTAACGAGTTTCATAGAGAACCTTAAGACGTGCGGTGAAGCGAGGTAGCGTGCAGACTTGTATAGATTCATGTTGTTTGGTTAAATTTTTCCCAATATTTTCTCAGTCCTTGAAGGGCAAAAGAACAGTTTTCAATACACACTAGCTCACTTCTCTCTTACAATAGAGACACCTGTTTTATGCAAAGTCTTAACCGGAGAAATAATATACGTCAGCGTAATAACAGCAAACTCGATTTCTCTAAGCAAATAAAATGGACATCTCTTACCATGAAGAATAATGGGTCAGGTAAACAATAACTTCTTATATGATGTTTGTACAATGAGAGTAGTTTATGTTGACAAACATGAAATTGTCCTTGTTCTTATGATTAGTGCCTGCATGAATAGTCCAGTGATTGTATAAGGGTGTCGAGGTTGTTGAAAGCAAACCATGATTTAGTGAAAATTATAACGCATACCTCACGTATAATGTTTATGTGTGATGTGACTCTTGCTTTATTACATACTCTTGTTTAGTGATCTGTGGTTAACTATCAAACTATTTACTTTAAAATATAAGAAAAAGAATACTTGTCAACCTTGTTTGTGACCCAACATTAACGGACACTGAATGTAGATAAAAAACCAATGAGAAAGTTTCTTCTAGGCTATTTGGAGACAATTTGTTCCCTCGAACTGGTAGAAATGGCAGCTAAAGCTTCTTCAAAGTACACCCAACCGTCTTTTAAAATGGTTACTATGGGTAATGTATTCCAGAGATAAAAAAAAAATTCCTGTAAAAGGCAAGATAGTCATGGTTGGAATACCTTTCGACTACAGGTGTGCTCAATCGGTACTAAACTAGGGCTAAACAATAGTAACACCTTGAAGTGTTAATAAAAAATAATCCAATTCTCGTCAAAAACGCTTTAATTGATTATCAATAAATTTTTGGTGCAATAAAACTGGATATATGCGAGAGTGTGTAATAGTGTGTGTGTGTGTGTGTGTGTGTGTGTGTGTGTGTGTGTGTGTGTGTGTGTGTGTGTGTGTGTCTGTGTGTGTGTGTGTGTGTGTGTGTGTGTGCAAAGGCTTGATTCCCAGTCGAACTCAGGCACGCGCATATATTGCATACAAGTACAATTACATCGATGTGTTAATCTCGCCCCCACAACCCCCACCAGTTAGTTCCAGAGTCTGTGTAAACAAGGGAATCTATAATTACTGAAAATCAGCTGAATATAAGATTTCAAATTCCTTGTCAAAAAAGATGAGAAGAGTCTGTTTAGAGAGAAAATCTCAACAAGAACAATATTTCTCTCTTGTGTTCTCTCAGAGGCTGGACGAGACAGAAATTATAAGTAACAGTTCCTAGATACATCAAATCTGAAACAAGGATTATATAACTATTGACATTGCAGCAGGAGACTATCTCTACTTAACTGTGGTAATCTAAGTAATGGGAGGACTGCCAGAATTTACGGATGCAATCTTCCTTTCTCTTAATAAGAACAAAGGAAGCGATTCCAGTTACCCAGGTATCGCTTTATTGTTTATTGTTTATTGTTTATTGTTTATAGAATAGTCCACACAGTTTTACTGAACAACTCACACCATCGTCTGCAAAGCAAAACCTTCTTGAACGAAACTTGAGACCAATAGAACCCCTGACATAATTTTCACAACCAAACTTCGTATTACAGAGTTGGGAACAAAACATGGTTCTGCACATAACATTTTTACAAAAGCTAGATGGGAAGACACTAGTTCACTTCGATACATCCACACATTTCCTTGTAATCATTAACCAATGCAATATTTTCTATCATTTTCAATGAAATGAGATTAAGTTCATGACATTTATATTCATAACTCGATATCCACTTCGACACTGACAACATCTCAATACGACGACTCACTCTCTTGCACAAATACTAACCAATATTCAGTTTACTCTTTATAAGGCCAAAGACAGAACGTCCACCTGACCACCCTACCTGATAATATACTCACAACTTATTGACTTAAAAGAGAACACAAAAAGTAATCTAGTCTTAATTACACATTTTGTATGAACAGAAAACAGAATGGTCAAAGCTGGAACGCCTGCAACCATAAGCATCCTCTATTAGGACTTAGCTGGAGTTAAAAATCAACAATCCTTGACTTTTCGTAACTTCTTCAGCATCTAAAAGACCTAACCACTGTTTTGTTTTTTATACCAAATACCTCTGCCAAATACTTAATATCTACTCATCATCTCAAATGATGCCTCGCTCAGTACAGTAAAATACTTTACACATCTTGACAGCGTCTATAACAAATAATGAAAACACTAGTTACCTAGCAAATAATCAATTGTCACTTAGTAAAGAGTCACCTGCTCCGCTAGTCACTTACCAAAGTGTCAGACATTCTTTTGCACAGTTCGGTTAAACCCTCGATTACACTGAAATAAGATGACCGAAGTATACCGAGCAGTCTCCATCCTAATCTTGTTGGAAACTACTTTATTTACTGTTGCCAAATCAAAATTCTCGAGAACGTCAGCTAATAATTACTGAGGTCGATTTTCAACAAGAGGCGCGGTCACGTCATGAAGGAAGTTCCGGAAAGTGACCAATTGCTAAATATATTGTCTTCACACTGCTATTGCATTGGAAAATTTTGTGGCATGATGAGAAGCAGTAGGGTTCCCAAAAATGCTATATTTTGTGAAATGGTACTGGCGCAAAATTCTGATTCCACCCTAGAGAACTGTTGAAAAGACCACATCTTGTGTGTGACATACATTTACATAACAAAACTACTTAGAGAAAATTTTCTCCAGATGTGTGTCAGAGAGCGAAGTATGAGAAAAGATAGGCAACAACGAGAAACATGACACATTTATTGTCATGATTTTTTCGCCATTATATATAACAACAAAATTAATTTCTTTGATCGAAGTCTTTAAATTTCAGAGGCGACTGGTTTTAACAGATATTAATTGATGTTAACTCATCGACATTATCTTTCTAGTAGATGAGGAATTTGCTGTCATTTCAGACACTTACATATATATATATATATATATATATATATATATATATATATGCAGAATAAGTGCGCTCTCAAAGGTGTCGACCCCCTCCTTAACCTGCATCCTCTATCTGTGGCGATGATAGGCATTGCTCTCCTAGTCGGTCTCCTGCATATCACAGGCCTTTAATGAGGAGTTGACACACTTCTTAAATCGCAGCCTTGGTTTCTGCCGGAGTCTCTTTCCACTAAGTTCCTCATATACCACCTGTTTAGGGATCCTGCTATCCTTCATTCTAATAGGGTGTCTGGCCTAATGTAACCGGTGCTTGTGCACCATCGCCTCAATATTTAAGATATCAGCTTTCCGCATACATACAAACGTATACATATATGTGTATGTAGATATATATGTTCATGGGTGTCTCTGTGTGTCTGCAAATTGATCATTGACAGGATGTATTCGATTAAAATTATAAAGAAAGCTATCATTAGAAGTACAGCTGAAATATTTTCAACTTATTTACAACCCCCTTGTTAAAGAACGACGGGATCCATAGCAGCCATGGAAGATGTTTGTAAATTAGTTTGAACTTCTGTTAAAACCATCATCAGGGCTTTCTTGCTCACCCTAGTTGTTAAGCTACTGTAATGATCGTTACATATAGATACTCTAAGGACTCTCATACTTCTCCTTGGTTGTCGACGTACAGTATTGATGGTCACATGTGTAATGTAACTATGCTTAGGTTTGGTTTGGCTATATGTACCCAACGGCGAAAAGCTGGTCAAATGTATTAATACATGAAATACTCGTTCAGTAATCAGGAAGGAGTAAGCGAGTCTCTGAAGTAGCATAAACGAAAGACTAAACGAATTAACATTAAATTCCTTCTCACTTCATGGCTGATGACACCTTATGTTCTTGGTGCCCTATTTTTTACAGCGAATATGTCATTAAACTTGATCGTAACACTGGGTCACATGTATGTACATACATAGAAATGTGTATACTTATATACAAATGTATACATGCATAAATAAATACACAGACACACGCACACATTTATATATATATAAATGTGTGTGTCTGTGTATCTATTTATATATTATGTATATATATATATA
>NC_068985.1:61686166-61686774 GCF_001194135.2 Octopus bimaculoides | reverse complement strand
AGAGAGAGAGAGAGAGAGAGAGAGAGAGAGAGAGACATACATACATACATATATACATACATACATACATAAATACATACATACATACATACATACATACATACATACATACATACATACATACGTATGTATATTTATAGACACATACACTCTTTGTCTGTAGGTTTGTGTTGAATGTATGTTTAGTATATTCTAATAACAACTTTTACTTTGATGCATGTATATAAATATAAGATCAAAAACCTCGCCCAGCAACTAATAATAGGTGAATCCAATAAATTTTGATTCTGTCTCCGTCTCTACAAACTACCGCTTGGTAACGCCGTCTCCAGCGCACTAGTACCTAAAAGACTTGAAGTTATAATGTGGTTTTATTGACCACTTGTCACCGCTGAATATTGCACACATCTTTGTTTGCGATATGAAAAAAAAACATGACATTTTGAAAAGGAATATACATTTGGCATTTACACACACACCTGTGTATGTGTGAGCGTGCGTAATATTAATATGTGTGCATGTGTATATGTATATGCGTGTGTATATGTGTGTGTATATATATATATGTATATATATATATATATATATATATATATATATATATATAT
>NC_068985.1:61682526-61686072 GCF_001194135.2 Octopus bimaculoides | reverse complement strand
CACACACATACATATATATACGGGGGCGTCCTACGGGACGACCTAAATGAGAGATGAGATATTATACATATTAGAAATAATACTGTTTCGATCTCTCTGTGTGTGTGTGTGTGTGTGTGTGTGTGTGTGTGTGTGTGTGTTTGTATTCTTATTCTCTTACTTGTTTCAGTCATTAGACTGCGGCCATGCTGGGAGCACCGTCATGAAGTGTTTAGTCGATTAAAATTGACTCCAGTTCTTACTTTTTAAGCCTGTTGGACTTTTTTTCGCCGAACCACTAAGTTATGGGCACTCAAACAAGCCAACACCCTTTATCAAGCGGTGGTGGGGAACAAAACACAAGCACAAACCCACATCAAATAGATACACATAGATACACACACGCACACTCACACACTCGCACAGAAACACACACACACACACGCTCTGACGCACGCATACACACACATACACACACACACACTCGTACGTATATACATACATACACACACACATATATATGCAACGGGCTTCTTTCAGATTTCGTCTACCAAATACACTCACAAGGCTTTAGTTTACCCGGGGTTATAGTAGAAGATACTTGCCCATGGAGCAACGAAGTAAGGATGAACGCGGAATGATGTGGTTGGGAAGCAAGCTTTGCATCACACAGCTACGCCTGTGTATGTATACATGCATTTATACATACATATAGATACATACATCAATGTATGTGCGTATGTGTATACAGGGTGAGAGAAGTATTTGAGGACGTATTGGGTCATTTAATAAAACAGCTCTAGTCTAGCAGAAATCAAATGTATTTTTATAAGCATTTATACTCGTGTTCTCAATAAGTTGCCTTCTAAGATTATTCCTTGTATCTGTCTTCAGCTTCAATGATTGTTTCCATGCAGTACCAGAATCGTTGACATTCCTACGCTAAATAGTCCTTATTCATTTTGGACATGATATACAAAAAAGCGGCCTTCTGTTAAGGATGTCTGAGTTTCTATTTCAACAGCGCTTCAAACGTAGTGGTTCATGGGATTTAAACCTGGTGAGTTTGGAGGCCACAGGTTTAGTGTTACATAGTCGTAAAGATTGTCTGTCATCTAATGGGTTAGGTAGGTTTTGTAAGAAAGTACAGTCTTGATGAAATTTATATGGCTTTCCATTTCGTACATCATCCATCCAGGGCCTAATAACTACCTCCAGCACCTCAACGTATCCAGTAGCATTAACACTTAGATCCTGTAGAAAGCTGGTTAGACTTGTTACTCAACACTCCTAAAACCATCGCAGTTGTCGAAAACTGAGTGTGCATCAGTTTAGGGACATCAGAAGGATTTGCAGATAACCGTCACTGAGTTTCCTGTCAAACCTTTGATCTTGGGAAGTTTTTCTCATTAGAAAAAAACCAAAGCATACCATGTTCATGAGGATTTTTACTTTAAGTAACCGGTTGGCACGAATCAAACGGCTTTCCGGTGCCTTTCTAGTCATGAATTGGCTTGTCCTCAGTACATTCGAATGTCCTTGTGCGCCACAGTTCTGATAGTTCACTTCTACACCTGAATTTCTTTGGCGAAGGTTATCATCAAATTTCTGTGATCATCATCAATAATTTTTTTAACCTATTGGATGAATTGCTGAGTCTTGTGTCTGAGCGTTTAGAAAGCTTTTTGTCTCTTTGATTCGTGAACAAAATACCATGACAATTTTTAAATCACTATGTTCTGCACACGCGACAACAACTGTATGATTTTTGTCATTGTGGTGTTAGCATTTCATATGCCATTGGGGCGACGGATCTCTGAAAGAAACGAAAATCTTGTAATTGGGTTGAAGAAAGTAATATACAGATAATTAAGTGTCCTCGAATACCTTTCGTGGCCTGTATATTCAGAATTACTGTTTCTTTCAGTTGATCTTCTATCGCAAATCAATCCTGTATTTTTTTATATAAAATATCAGTGCGCGTTTGTGTGCCTCACGTGTATATGTGTCTATACATTTAGAGATGTGTGTCTATGTGTGTGCGTGTGTGTATGTTTGTGTGTGTGCGCACGCGCATTTCAGTATGTGTCTATACATTTGGAGATGTGTGTCTATGTGCATTCGTGTGTGTATGTTTGTGTGTGTGCGCACGCGCATTTCAGTATTCTTGCGCCAGAGTGTTTGTTATTTCATTCAAAAAAATCATAAAACTGATCAATACACAAATAGGATAGAAGTGGTTAATATGTGAATTGAGCCTTTCTGTTAGTTTTACCTGATATTTCAGGGAGACTTTCATTTTATAATTGAATTAGAAGTCACATTGGTCCCTTGTCATTGTAAGGCCTCTAATAATACGTAGAAGAAGGGAAAAATCACAAGTGATATATTGATGTGACTCATGTAGATAGCGCAACTGGTAATTATTGCCAGAAAAAGAAAACATGAAAGGATGGCTCGCATGTACTCTAACAGTGTGTGGTACTGTGTCATAAAGATTCTTTTGGAAACTTCACATCCAGATATCGAGTTATTGTTTGACCAGAGACTTGGTCGGAATTCTAGCAACAGAATGAACTCTACTAAAAAGACTCAATAGTCAGGTAGAAGTGTTAAGCTGTGTTACAGCTTAACCACAATTTATTTAAAAACAATTAATCTTTGACATATTTGACAGATGTTCCACTCATAGATCAATCAACGAATTAGTGTGAAATAGTTTCGACGGTGAGAAGAATTTAAGCCCATAACACATTCTAATGAAAGTTAACCTAGTCTTAGTAAAACGTCCCTAATGGTGGAGATGTAATTCTCTCTAATACCCTTTCTAGATGGATATTGCATAATCTTATCGATTATATCTATCTTCTGTGGAACTGAACTTGACTAAATTTGAACATTTGAATATTTAACTGACAAGTGACTTGCCTAACAAATGATCAACAGATGGTGACCAAGTAATGACTTCATAAACCTTTAAAATATAGTCAGTCTCATAACCTATATAATTGTTATTTAAATTCAGTATGTAGTAAATAAAATATAGTTTCAAATGTTTTATTATACGCTACACCCAATGCTACTTGCAAGTGTTGATTTCCAAAGAAAAGAATAGAAATATTCACATTAGGCAAAGGTGAGCTAAGCGATTCAGCCACGTTAATAATAGGTTTTCATAAAACAGCATTTCTGATAGTTCAATTATAGCCACAGGGGTACGAAGAGGGACATTGTTCAAATTTATTTGCAACTAATAGCTTTAAAATATTTCAACTGGCATTTGATAGCATGCCATAGTTTTGTATAAAGTTTTACAGCTACGTTTCAATACAAATGCCATATATTTCTATTCAATTATGTTGGTAAATGCAAAACATGCAAAAAATAGAAGACATTCAGAAAAGGAGTAAAATGGGGTATAAAGAGATTTATCATTAAAATAAACTTGAAACTTCTAAAGGCATATACGAAAATTTAATCATGCATCTTTCTATGCGAAGCGACACTAACGTATGTGTGTTTTTACGTTACATTGCAAAACACACACATACATTCATACATACATAT
>NC_068985.1:61679119-61681231 GCF_001194135.2 Octopus bimaculoides | reverse complement strand
ATCTGAGCTTATGAAACTGGAAATATATATGTATATATCTTTTATAGTTTAATTTTTCTTAGAGAAACACTCAATGTCCCTTCCCCACCTCACCCTCCCATCACATCTACCAGCTTTCAAATAGCTAAAATATCCCAATCTTTCACTTTTGCTTGATATGCGTAGAATTCTACTGAAATAGTAGACTTAAAAAATACCAGACCACCACCAGAAAACCCGACATGCTAGAAAAAATAGGTAAACGACATTATCTCTGAAGAAACTTCCCCGCTTTCCAAAGAGCTAAAAGTGAAACATTGGGAGTGTGTAGCTCTTTGAAAGTGTTGAGGTGATGGGTAAAATTCTTAAAAACCGCGTACTCTTTCTTTTTCTTCGTGGATTACCAAGACTAAAAATTTGAAACAAGTAAAAAATGAATTTGGTGTGTAGAGGGAGAAAAAACATATTGAGAACCTGTTTTGTGGGTGAAATCCTAATTTCCTGTATCACAAACATAGGAATCGAAAGAAATTTAAGAAAAGAAATAAGGTGAGATGGAAATGTCACCTCGGACATGCTAGAAAGAAGAGGTAAAGGACAGGATTTCTGAAAAAACTTCCTTTTAAGTTCATATCGAAGATCAGGTTTTTAAATACGCTCATCACAAACACAAATTACACAATAGAAAAAGATCATTTCAATTGGATTTGAGCTGTAAATTTGCGCGTGCAAACTGCAAAAAATAACATAATTCGCACAGAAGTTTTACCTAGAGTGTGTGTATGTGTGTCAAAGGAAGTTATCTTATGGCATTCTTTTGTTTGAAGAAGCAAAGTTGTCAACTCGACATATATAGGATCATATGATTGCTCGTTAATTTCCGTAAAATTATTTTAATTTCTGTAAGCTTTGAAGAGTGCAGAAATTGAAAGAGAGGATAAAGGGAAAAGGCGAGATTTGCTTTGAAGTGAGAAGAGAAACTGTAAGATGTGCGTATATATGAAATAGACGTGTGAGATAGAGAGAAAGAGAGAAAGAGAGAAAGAGAGAAAGAGAGAAAGAGAGAAAGAGAGAATGAGTGAAGGTGTGTGTTGTGATATATGATATTTTTGCATGTATGTGTAAGTGGCACACACTCGCTCTCTCTCTGATTACGCACACCACCCATTTTCGGCGTAACCCTAACCCTAATCCTAAACACCGAGAGTGTGTATCCTTTACCTTCACCCATAAATACATATGCATACATCTTTTTTGTGCGTGAGGGAGAGAGAGTGTGTGTGTGACTGTATTTCGTCATAACATATAGAAATATGGACGTTTTTTAATGCATTTTTTAGTTGTGACCTATTTTAATACAATATTTATGTGTACATTTTCATAAATGTTTGTCTGAGTAGAATTCTACGCATGTGTGAAACATCGGACGAAAGTGAAACATTAGAAGCAAATCGAAATATTGTCCGAAAATGATCTCAAAATTGTGCGACCCAACCTAGTTGCCGAGGTTATTTTAGTTGTAGAAAAGAGTTGTTGAGTCAAAAACAGTTTATTTGGTAAATAGATAATAAGCAGCTTTCTTTATTATAATGCAGATGTGACTAATTCGGAGAAACATTACTTTCATTATTTACACATCATCACTCTCGTAATGCAACACCTTGTAATTTTGGTTCAAATTGAAAGTGTGAAACTATTTTCATGGAAATAAAGTTTATTTAACATGTGTAATTGATTTGATTGTTCTGGTCTTAACATCAGTTCGTAATAATAGAAGTCATTTGAGATGGCAGATTATCTGCCAGCTATCAAATTCATATCTCGGGGGGGCCAAATATGCAGCGGTGTGGTTGCTGTTTGGCACCCCCGAGGAAGCTTGCAAATTTGCAAGCGAGCCTTTGAGGGCCAGGATATTTTGTTCCTCCCCACATATTGTCGGAGGAAGCTGATAAGAGCCTGGGTATGTAGGCTGCCACCCGGGATAAGGCTGGACTGGATATAAGATACTATCCGCCGGGGCCTGGGTGGCAGTAACGCCA
Organism: Octopus bimaculoides; assembly: GCF_001194135.2. NCBI lineage: Eukaryota > Metazoa > Mollusca > Cephalopoda > Octopoda > Octopodidae > Octopus > Octopus bimaculoides. Next base: position 61,679,213 of record NC_068985.1, on the reverse strand, counting down.
CGCTCTTGAATGTGAAAAGGACACCGGTGGCTGATTGGATCGGGTCAAGCGCTGTTTTGACCATATGGACCCAATCAGCGAAGGATCTGGTTAT
>NC_068985.1:61673085-61678189 GCF_001194135.2 Octopus bimaculoides | reverse complement strand
GACCCCCACCTGACAATGCAGTCTTGCCTGCAGTCGGCAGAGTATTTAATTGGGGGTTCGGACGAGGAGGATTAAAAATACTTTTGTTTTAATATGGATAAAAAGTTGAAAAGCCTGAATGTTATGAATTGAGGAGGGGTTTGAGACCTCATTTTGTTTAAACAAAGTAAGAGGCGTAATGCCTCCTTTTTTGTATCAATGAACATTATGATCAGAGTAAGAGGCTTGTTGCCTCATATTTAAGAGAACAATGTTTTCGGGGATCAGACAGTCGGCGGGCGCTGCTTGTTTCCCTCATTTATTCATTAATCATCATTTTTTCATTTACATAACATTATGTCTATGTCCAGCCCGCAGCTTCCCTTTTTTCTTTATGAGGCCTTTATGAAATAAAGAATAGAAGTCATTTGACAACACCTTTTTGTTTGTAATTGGCTATCCTGTTGCAGGTTCAATCCGTGGAACATTGAAACGATACCCATCTTGTCCATTCCACAGAATAAGAGTATACTGGAGAGCATCATAAGAGGGATGAGTCTGTGAAACACGTTTAAGGTTGTTATCTGGAACACGAATGAGAATATCGTGATTTTCATGGGGATCACCAACCATAAGGGTAGCTACTTCATTAGATGTAGGATCAATAAAACAGCGTAAAATGTTCTTTACTATAGTTTACTATAGGCGTAACGAATACAGAAACACACACGCAGTCATAGAATTAATAATATTGAAAACAGCAAAACGTACACACGTGCAAGCGAAACTAAATGTAGTCAATATAGGTGTAAGACAAACTTTCTGTAACATAGTTATGCTATAAAACAAAATGGCAAGTGACCAATTTAGCGAAAGTTAGTATGCATTACCAATGTAAGAAAGTACGGAAAGCCAGCATTTATTTGGAACATGTACTAAATGTTATAAAGTTCATGATTGAATGAATGTCACGGTGAAGAAAGTGAAAGTACAAGAAAATTCAGAAGGCATAATTCAACTTTTCATCCAAAAATAATTTATTTTACAATTTTGAAACGAACGCTGAACCAAGTGTATAGAAAGGAAGACGCTGTTGTTGTGAACGTTAATTTAAAATATTTGCTAAGAAATGTCATACATTTCTTAGCAAATATTTTAACAGGATAGTCAATTACAAACAAAAAGGTGTTGTCAAATGACTTCTATTCTATTTAGCAAGATATAAATTAATTTGACATTACTCTTTACTCTTTTACTCTTTTACTTGTTTCAGTCATTTGACAGCGGCCATGCTGGAGCACCGCCTTTAGTCGAGCAAATCGACCCCAGGACTTATTCTTTGGAAGCCTAGTACTTATTCTATCGGTCTCTTTTTGCCGAACCGCTAAGTTACGGGGACGTAAACATACCAGCATCGGTTGTCAAGCAATGTTGGGGGGGACAAACACATACATATATATATATATACATATGTACGACGGGCTTCTTTCAGTTTCCGTCTACCAAATCCACTCACAAGGCTTTGGTCGGCGCGAGGCTATAGTAGAAGACACTTGCCCAAGGTGCCACGCAGTGGGACTGAACCCAGAACCATGTGGTTGGCAAGCAAGCTACTTTCCACACAATATTTTTAACTGTGTAACGTAGAATAAATACTGACTAAAGCAGTAAAAAGGTTGTGTGGCGTTGATACTCACAGTGATGAAGAAGTATAGGAGGAATACAAGGACTGTTAAAAAAAAAACATTATCTTGAAACTGGTTAGAAGGAGTGGAATAACGTTTCTGTAACTATATTGAAAAAGCCGCTGAGGCTTTCTACTTCGCCAAGTTTCTGAATTTGTTATGACCAGAATAACATTTTTTACAGATATATTTGCGAGTTTTGTGAGTGGTGTTAAATCAGCCAAATCTTCATGTTGGTAGTACTTAAAAGTGAACGTTGTTGTTCGTTTAAAGTCCAGGCCACGAGTAAACTTACAATATCGGCGCGTTTCACTGTTGGGGAAGTTACATACATAAACTAAGACACACACACATATACATACATACATTAATGCACATCTGAAGCCTATCTCTGTACCTGTGTGTGCTTGTATCTGTCTTTAGATGTGTGGGTGTGTATATTAACAATTTGATTCATATTTATACATTCATGTATGTGCGTGTGTGTGCACGCGTGTGTGCGAATAAATTTTAAATGTTTATAATCTTTTGCATTTGACTTAAATTGTCGTGTCTGGTTAAGGGCCACCAGCTGATATTTGTGACATTACTGTTCCAAGTATTCGAACACAAGGTAAAGTAATACTATAAAATAGATGTATTTGAAACATCAGAATAATAAAAGTAGGAATAAATTTATGAATTAAATTAAAATAGAAAAATAAATATCATTAAGTTATGGAATAAAATTAAAAAATTATGTTCTCTGTTGACATAAGTATAAATAGTCTATACAAATATCTGCATGTGTTTAGATATGGATGGTGTCAGTGTGTATATCTGAGTGGGTGTCTGCGGGTGGGGTCAGTGATTATAACGGTGAATTATATGAGCAAATGAAGGAGCCTTCACGTCATCGATCAGCCCACTAGAAACAGCAGAAACATATTAGAAACGCACTGACATCTTCATAATGAAAAGACATACTCTTTCACAACAGCGTGCATAAATGGGAGTGGGAATAAACAGGATGGTCGCGGCTGTAACGCCTTTGATCAAAGTTCCAATGAAGGAGGGTTAACCTAAAGAAACAAACAATATAGTAGAATTATGTGTGTGTAGGTATAGTTTGGCCGAATAGTTAAGAAGTTTGTTCCATGATCATGAGATACGTGGTATCTTCGGTAAATGTATGATATCACACTTAACCTTGTAGGTTAACTTAGGTAGACAGGAACTATACAGAAGGCTATCAGTTGGATTTTGCCTGTAATTCAAAAGGTACAGCTTTTTCACATACTGTTATGCTGATTCAAACTGGTGATGCTTCGCTTGGACTAGAAACATATGTTAAAGGTACACGTGTCTATAGAATGCTCTGCTACTTACATGGTACTCCAAGAGCAGATAATTTAATTGATCGAACAACCGAAGCCTCATTGTCAAACGACTGAAGTCACCTTCATATGTTTATGCTATGATTGTCTATATAGGCGCAGGCGGGGCTGTGTGATAAGAAACTTGCTTCTTAATCATATGCTTCCGGATTCAGTCCTATTGCGTGTCTCCTTGGGCAAGTTTCTTCTACTGTAGTCTTGGGCCGACAATGCCTTGTGAGTAGGTTTGGTTGACAGAAACTGAAAGAAGCCCGTCGTATTTGTGTGTGTGCGTGTGTTTATCCCACCACCACCGCTTGACAAGTGGTGTTGGTATGTTTATGTCCCCGTAATTTAGCAGCTTGGAAAGAAGAGATCAGTAGAATAAATATCAGGTTTAAAAAAATAAATATTACGAACGATTCATTCAACTAAAAATTATTCAAGGCGGTGCCCCAGTCAAATGACTGAAAGAAGTAAAGGATAAAAGACAAAAGATTGTTTGTGTGTATATTATGGTTGTGAATATATATTATGATAGCGTGTATATTGTTTGTATTATTTGCTAGTATTGCATTTTTTTTAATTATTATCTCATCATTTTTATTATATTTGTAATTTGTCTTCATGAAATAAAATCAACAGTGAGTCGTCATTTTTGGCATATTCAACAAATCTGTCATTGTCCAGCAGATCACCCCGTCTGTTTCAGCCGGCTACATACACACCATAGTTTCATTAGAGCTAACTCCCACTTAACAACAGCTTAATGGCTTGAGACATATAAATTTAATGATTATTCTTAGAAGTTCCAAAGAACTCCAATTATCAATTTGAAATCGGTATCGAGGAATTAAAGTTTCAGTGCATGTATATTTAATTTAAAAAGCGGTTAAAACATTTGTTAACCGGAAAAAAATGAATTAAATAAAAGACAATTTCCCAATGTAGGACATCTTATACTGAAAATTTTAACGAAATATTCCATACATTTGAACGGCAAATATATTTCATAATTTCATTATGTTTTAGAGAAACTAATTAAGTTTTAAGTCAAATAAAAAAAACTGTACTGCGTGTCTTGAAAATACAGGATACATTAAATAATATAGTCCTCGATGCACCATACTCTAGGAAGGATATGATAATCATAGCTCGAACACTTTTGAGCATAATGCCACTCAGGTGTAACCTGAGTCACAACAACAACAATTACGACAGCAATAATAACAACGACGACAACAACAACAATAACAATAACAGTAGCAACAATTACGTGAAGCAACAAAATGAGATTTTATAATTATGTGTTCAGATTGAAGTAGGTACTGAATGTGGTGGTGGTGGGGTGGGCTGGGGTCTCTGAAAGAGAAATCAACATTCAAACCGGTGATATTTTGTTTGGACAGGATAAAACCAATCTGTGCTCCAACGAAATCATTTTACTCCAACGAAATCATTTTACTCCAACGAAATCATTTTACTCCCACGTATCCAGGTGCCGTCTCTGTGCAACTAGCCACACACTGATTAAAGTCAATAATGGAAAACTTCTTACGTTTAGTAACTGATTCAAAATGAAATCATTAGTATATTGTTGTTGTTTCATTCACTCACCACGCCATTTCCTGTCTTTTAGCAGGAAGCTAACATAGTTGTCTTCTTTTTATCTTTTCAGGTGTAGAAGTAATTAATCTTCACTGTACATTATAAGCTGAACATCAAATTAAAGGGAATAAGCATGAAAATGGAATAAACAGGACAAGAGAAAACACGTGGGACAGAGAGTCACTGATTAGGTCACATTATGTGTGACGAAAGGACTTTGACAGACGTATAAACTAAAAATAATCCTTTCTACTAAAGGCCTGAAATTTGGAGGAGGGAATAGTCGATTACATCGACCCCAGTGTTTCACTAGTAGTTAATTTATCGACCCCGATAATTCGAACCCATAACGGCGAAATTCGAACTTAAAACGTAAAGTATAAACTAAAGAGTTATGTTTGTTTGTGTATGTGTGTGCATGTGTGCGTACATATGTATGTTATGTATATATGTGTATGTATGTATGTATGTATCTAT
>NC_068985.1:61670005-61671582 GCF_001194135.2 Octopus bimaculoides | reverse complement strand
ATATATATATATATAAGGATGTTGTTTACAACAATATCAGTGGCTTAACATGCGTAAAAGACCATAAAGGTAAATAGCTATTAATTAACAATGAAGGGTACTAGAGAGAGCACCAGCATGCCAAAACAGCAGTCAAAAACCACTTAAGACCACAAAATTTCACTAATACACAAAAGGTGAAATCGGGGGAATAGGCGAAAATACACCTTTTGTGTGTTAGTGAAAATAATTGGTCTTAAGTTGTTTCTGTCTACTATTTTAGCATGCTGGTGCTATCTCTAGTACCCTTCATTATTAACATATTTATATGTATATATACCACACTGAAATTGGCTGTAATTCAAGCTACCACTTGAAGCCATAAAGCAAATTATAAATTATAAATTCCTTTTATACAACTTCTAAAGAATCAAAGAAGTGAAGAAGCAATATTCCATAGTTATTACTATTTCAAAATGTGTGACATCACGCATAGCTCGCCTTTTTATCCTTACGTTTACTTTATTAGTCGATTTTGTGCAGTATGTTAGAAAATATTGAAGATCATTTTCGAGTATATTTTGAATAGAAACATATGAACGCCACGCTATGTTGTACTGAACAATAATACAATACTTTTATAGAAACAAACTGCATCTACACAACATTATTTTAGATATACTAAACCTAAATTGTGGTGATTGAGCAGTGTAAGATCTTATACAAATTCTTCTACCCTGCTCTTTGAAGATCATACGTTTTCTATGGAGTTGAAACATAGAGTGCCAAACAGGAAGTTTAGTTTTCATCACTGCTTCGATATCCATTTAAGACGTATTAATCATGAATTCGGCATTTTGTGATTGCAGCTAAGTGCCTCCGCCATGATGAATTCACTTGCAATCAATTTATTCACAACACAATTCAATGAGACAACCTTTCCAATTCATCCTCCGACATTAACGGTTGTAGAACGTTATTAATTTATTTTTCTTATGTCCGCACTTTTATTCTATTTATATCAGTAGATCGCATTTTCATTGTACACAGATACATATGAGTTATGTCTGCGTATATGTGTGTGAATGTGTGTGTGTGCATGCGTGCGTATATGTTTGGGGTAATAAAAGCACGCATAAATCTACGTTTGTGTATGCAGAACAAGAAGTTAGTTCCTGGTGAATTAAATCTTCGTTCAAATGTCGATCTCTTTTTGGAACTAATTTTGTGTCCTGAAACTAATTCTGTATAATGCTAATGATCTTCGCCAGGACAAGAACGATACAAAATACTGTTGATTCTCTATTAATTTGAAAGTTTATATATACATATATATACTCTCTCTCTCTTTTTACTCTTTTACTTGTTTCAGTCATTTGACTGCGGCCATGCTGGAGCACCGCCTTTAGTCGAGCAAATCGACCCTAGGACTTATTCTTTGGAAGCCTAGTACTCATTCTATCAGTCTCTTTTGCCGAACCGCTAAGTTACGGGGACGTAAACACACGACCATCGGTTGTCAAGCGTTGGTGGGGGGACAAACACAGACACAAACACACACACACACACACACATATATATATATACATATATATATA
>NC_068985.1:61664028-61668045 GCF_001194135.2 Octopus bimaculoides | reverse complement strand
ATATATATAAACTACTATGCAAGACTATAAAGCCACGTGTCTTCTTTAAGTTATTTTGAAATTTAGCTTTGTATTTAAGTGAACTAAGGGGCATAATATATTGTAAATGAGTATTTCGTGAATACTTTGAGATGTAAACCTTGAACCTTTATTATCACATTACAATAACTGATTTTCCAATGTTTTCTAACATATCAACACTTCAAAACTTTAAAGCCACTAATACGTTTTTAAAAATTTCTTTCCAGATTGTTTTGGAAAATATTCGACTCAGTCGTATTCTCCGTGATCCAGATTACATTTCCGGTATGCCTAAAGCTACAAAGTTTTCTGAAATAGAACAAATGAAGATTCTTGCATCGAAATTGGAAGCTGAACCTGAAGATTGCCGAGAAGATTCAGCAAAGCAGAACGCTAGTGAGCAATTTTCTGAAAGATCATAACGGCTACAACAGGTTTCATACTGGTGGACATCCCAAGGTTACATCAGAAAAGGATGAAAGGATCATTTAGCAGAGCTGGGAAGAAGTCACACTGTTCTTCTGTTTCTAAAATCAAACCGTCATCAGCAGTAGCCTCGACATTCACCGTAAGAAGAGTGATTTTGAACCATGGTTTCCACCTGAAGAAGCGTCTAGGACGTCCGTTATTGTACCCTTCCTACAAAGCTGTTAGATTGGATCATGCTCAACAGCATCAGAAGTGGGGTGGTGAATGGACCAGGGTTCTGTTTTTTTATGAGAAAAAAATGGAATTTGGATGGCCCGACGGTTATAAGTATTGTTGAGCAGATAAATGTATACAAAATTCTATTTATTTCAAGTGACATAACAGCGGAAGAGGTCTTGTGGTCTGGGGTGCAATATCTGCCATTGGAAAGCTACCACATGTAATCATGGATGGCCATTTTAATGCTGCATGATACATCGATTTGTTGGACGGGGCTCACATTGACGAGAAAGGAAGAAGGCTTCATGGTGAGGACTTCATATTTCAATAGGACAATTCTCGTAATCATGAAGCAAAGGCAATTTTGGATTTTCTCCATGCAACTGGGGTTGAAGTCATGCCATGGCCAGCAAGAAGTCCTGACCTTAATCATATAGAGAATGCCTCGGGATATCTCACGAATGTTTTGTACAGCAAGAGCAAGCATTATTCATTTGTTGATGCAGTATTCGTTAGACGATGTTTGAGGGTTCGGCAAGAAATTGCCGAACAACCACATAGATGATTTGTTTATAGTGATCAAATGTTTGTATTCACATAAGCTCGCTCCCTCCATTAAATTGACATAACCTGTAGAGATGTACCGTGTGCCATATATCAGATAACGAAATGATCGCAGATCAACGTGAAATGAAGTGCTTTGCTCAAGAACACAACTCAACGCCCGATCTGGGAATCGAAACCACGATATCGCAATCGCGAGTGCAACACCTTAACCACTAATCCAAGCGCCTTCACATCTATATTATAATGGGGAAAGTTGCTTATTAATTAGGTATGTAACAGTTACTAAAAGAAAGCAGTTATTAAAGGCTTGACCATCTGGAAACTTTTTATAAATATATGTTCAAAGAAAATACCTGTAATTTCGATTTCTGAAGTTTATTGAATATTTGAACTACAAGTTTTTCACAAATTCAAATATTCATTGCATTCACTGTGGAGTAGATTTTGATTTTTTATAAACAATATTAATTCGTTGCAGGCGAAATTTTACGCTTTTATTTGCAATAATCTCTCACGCACTTTCGCCTCTATTTTCATTAATCGTAATTTAATATATATTCATTTCAATGTCTTCTTTTCAAGTTTTAATTCGCTATTTCCAAAACCCACAGTTTATTCTCTATACGTAATGTAAAAAATTATTTATTGAATGAATGAATGCTATTAGACTAGGCTTAAGATACAAGGCACAATTTCAAGAATAATATCAGTTTCCGGAGTTTGTTAAATGAATATTTTTGATAAAATGAAAATTTTTTAATATACCGGTATAATTTTTTTTAAATTAAGAAGTGATTTTGTTGGTATGGCTGTTTGGAACGTTATAAGCGTTTCAATAATAACTATGTGATCGCTGCTATTTCTAGCACGCTAAACATAGTTGGTTGCCTTGAATCTTGTCTAAATTAGAGATATATTACTACGATGGCTTACTGAAAGAAATATTCACTAAGCAAGTGAGATTCTTTATAAATTGAAGTTTTCAGGAAAATTTACTTTTTGAACTTCCTTTTATTATTGAATATTTCAAGTTCACAAACTTAAATATTCAGTACAAGATAGTTTTTAATGAGCTTTTATTTATACGATTTTTTTCATTTCATGTTTATTTCATTCATTGTTTGCAATGATCTCTCTCTCTCTCTCTCACTTTCTCTCCCTCTCTCTTTTCCTTTTTCTCTTTGTTTCTTTCTCCCTCTCTCTCTCTCTCTCTCTCTCTCTCTCTCTCTCTCTCTATTTCTTTCTCTCTCTCAAACACACACACACTGTCTCTGATATAAATACGTACACTGTCTCTGTGATATAAACACACGCACTCTCCAGGTTTGATTACGTTATTACACAAATATCACTTGGATTTTTGCAATTCAACGTAAAATTTCATAAAAATCATTAGAATTGGGAATCAAATGTGAAAATATTATCAAGTGGCTAGAAGAAAATCGCTCTGGGGCGATCTTCTGCTAGTGTCCTTATGATTAATATAATTTTAATTCTATAGCTATATAATGCTGCTTTAGACTTGCAACCACCTATATTAATGGTGTTATTATAAACTATCTGTATTACGAAAAGAATTGTTTCCTTCAATTTGTAGTAACTATTTCAGTGTGGAATGAAGGAACATCGTTTTACAAGCCCCAAAGAAGCTATAAGGTGATGCACAAGTACTCAGTTCTGAGCGCACTGAATCTTATAGCAGAAATTGTGTACGTGTGTGCGTGTGTGTGCGTGCGTGCATGTGTGTGTGTGTGTGTGTGTGTGTGTGTGCGTGTGTGCGTGTGTGCACGCGCGTGAGTGTGTGTGTGTGTGTGTGTGTGTGTGTGTGTGTGTGTGTGTAATCCCGTAAATGTGGGAAGGTGTTCAGAAATCGAAGAAAAAGGTAAGCTAAAATTGTTATGGACAGCTGGAGAAAGAGGATTTTAAAACAAAAGGCTAAGGAGGGGTGGGTCTATTACAAAAGACATATGTATCACGTGACAAAATGAGAATACGGATGTCACATGACAAACAAACAAGAGAAGAAAACATTCTTTTTGTTATTTACTTTCTAATGATGTTTAATTAGAGCAGAAGTGACAAATGAGGGGAGCAATGGGATTATATGACAATCATTTCGATTATTTTAAGTGTACAGACATTTCTAACATACTTCAGATTAACATTCTTATAATGGACTTCTCATATATCTGTCTTAATCCTGTATGCATTGTTTAAAACATCTCACTCGCCAACTGAATATATATCTGCTGTCACATACAAAACAAATCACAAAGAGAAGAAAATACTCTTTCACTTTATATATCAATTGATGAAGAATAACTTTTCAAGATTCTAAGTGACTAATCGCCGATTCTCTTACGATGGGAGCGACAACGGCTATATAGAACCACAGAAAAAATATCCACATGTATTTCTTCATAAAATATTTATTATCATAGACGCAGGTCTAGCTGTGTGGTAAGAAGCTTACTTCCCGACCACATGGTTCCAGGTTCAGTGCCACCGCTTGGCTCCTTGGGCAAGTGTCTTCTGCTATAGTCTCGGGCTGACCAAAGCCTTGTGAGTGGATTTCGTATATATACTATGAGATTCTTTCAGTTTCCGTCTAGTAAATCCACTCACAAAGCTTTGGTCGGCCCGAGGCTATAGTAGAAGACACTTTCCCAAGGTGCCACGCAGTGGGGATCAAGCTTCTTACCACACAGCCGACCAAAGCCTTGTGAGTGAATTTGGTAGACAGAAACAGAAAGAAGCCCGTCATATATATATATATATATA
>NC_068985.1:61658959-61663967 GCF_001194135.2 Octopus bimaculoides | reverse complement strand
ATATGTGTGTGTATGTATGTATGTATGTATGTATGTATATGCATATGTATATATTTATGTGTATGTGTCTTTGTGTCTGTGTTTGTCCGCCACTCATCATAGCTTGAACAACTGATATTGGTGTGCTTACGTACCCGTAACTTTGCGGTTCGGCCAAAGACCGATAAAATAAGTACTAAGCTTACAAAGAATAAGTTCTGGGGTAGATTTGTTCAATTAAAACCCTTTAAGGCAGTGTTCCAGCATGGTTGCTGTCAAACGAGTAAAATAATCAAATAATATATATGTGTGTACGTATGTATATATATATATATATATATACAAACTACGTAAATGCGCAAACATACGTACAGACACATACATACACACATATACATACATATGTATTCGTACATATACACACATAAATACCCACATACACACACACATTTATATATATATATATATATATATATATATATATATATATATACATACATACATACATGTATCCATTCATGCTTCCAATCATACATACAATCATGTATGCATAGATACATACATACATACATACATACAAACATACAAACTTACATACATACATACATACATACATACATACATACATACATGGTGGTTGTCTACTCCTTGTGCAGAGTTTGACCACCTCCTGTACCTACACCTTAGAACCATCTTGGCATCTGATGTAGCTTTTTAAATCGTTCTGAAAAGACACCCACATAGATTGTGCATCCGATTTGGACCACCAAGAGCTGCAGATAAGTTCTGATCTTTGTGGATCTTAAAGTGTCTTTTGTGGCCTCCGTTAGATTTGCAAACCTTCTGGCATATACTGCATTCAAAGGTGTGCATAGACATATAGGCAGAATAGTTGGTGGAGGTTCGTTTTCCATGGGTTCGCAAATGAGATTTGAGCCCAGCAAAAGAAAGGCATGGTCTGTCACAAACTGTGCACACAAAAAGGTCATTGTCATTCACCTTCTCATTCGTAACATTCTTTCTTAGATCTCTTTTGAGTCTTAAATGCGTTATCCTGCCTTCTTCAAACGCTTTCCCTCCACACTTCGCCATCCAGCTTGATCTATGTCTTCTGGATCCATTCCAAGTGACTTCATAGTTGTTATTATGCCGTCCTTAAACCTTTTTTAAAGTTTATGCCGATAGTGTTTCTCCTCTGCAAGCTCACCATAAAACTGTTTTGGCATTGTTCATTCGCCATTCGAACAATATGGCTACACCATCCCATTTGGTTCCTCAAAATCATAGCTTTAATTGAGGTGATGCCTGCAGATGCAAGGACATCTGTGTTTGGAGTAAAAGAACTCCATTTAATGTTTAAAATGTGATGAAGGCATTTTTGGTGGAATTTTCTAACAATTTAAAATGTCTTTCATAACAAGTCCATGTTTCACAAGAATACAACAGGAATGGTAAGACAAAGGATTTGTAACGAGCCAGCTTTGTATTCCTATTTATATGTCGCTGGCACCAAACGCGTGACTCCAGGCCACCAAATGCTTTTGCTGCCTTTTGAATTCGCAGATGCATTTCTGTATCAAGATTTCCATCATTTTGTACAGAGCTTCCAAAGTAGATGGCGAATCGACAACTTCAAGTAACTTACCCTTAACAAAAAAATTAGTGGGGTTACAAACAGCACCACACGCAAGTTGATGCATTACAACTGTTTGCTTCAAGTTGATGGTCCAGCCAAAATCATCACAAGCTGAGTCAAATGCAGATACAAGAGATTGCAGACCTGTTTCAGAATGACTGACAAGATCGCAATCGTCAGCGTATAGAAGTTCCCTAATGAGTGAAGTAAAAACCTTCGTTTTGAATTTCAGTCTGATCAGATTAAAAACATTCCCTGTTGTTCGATATTTTATGTAAATACCCTCCTCAGTGTTTTGAAAAGCATGTGACAACACAACAGCAAAGTATATTGCAAAGAGGGGGGTGCATCAAGGTGGGTCTCCTTGCTTTACTCCATTTTCCACGGCAAAAGATTCAGAGAGCCTCCCACCAAAGTTAACTCTAGCTTTCATATCTTGATGCAAAACCCTGATCCTGTTTACAAATTTTTCTGGGCAACCTATTTTCATTAGAGTTAGCCACAGAGCATTTCGATTAACAGTATCGAATGCTTTGCTCAAATCAACAAAGCAATGGTATAGAGCAAGATTTTGTTCAATGCACTTTTCTTGTAATTGTCTGATAGTAAAGATACAATCAGCTGTGCCCCTGGAGGAACGAAAACCACATTGAGACTCAGACACTATATTTGGAACTATGAAGGTATTTAAACGTTCTAACAAAATGCGGGCAAGTACCTTTCCAACCACAGACAAAAGTGAAATCCCACGAAAATTACCATACAGATCCTTTGGCCCCGATTTATACAAGGAGATTAAAACGGCATCAATCCAGTCTTGAGGTACTTGCTCAGTTCTCCAACAGTGACAAATTAATATATTTAAGAGTTCAAACATTTTGTCACCCCCATATTTCAAGACTTCTGCACGGATTCCATCAGACCCTGGAGACTTATTGTTATTCAGCTTATTCACAGCTAAATAAAAGTCATTTAGAATTGGTTCAAATGCCATCTCTTCTATAACTGGAAGGTGTTCGATCTTTTCTATCGTTCTCATGTCAGTGGATGATGGTCTATTCAAAAGTGAAGAAAAATGTTCTACCCAGCGCTTATGAATAGAAGCGATGTCAGTCAGAAGCAAACGTCCATTTGCTGTTCTCACTGGAGCTATTTAAGAAATTTTGGGCCATATACCTCCTTAACATAAGAGTACAAACCCTTGACATCATTTCTATCAGCTGCTTCTTGTGCTCCTTTTGCCCTATCATTCCATCATTTCTGTTTAATTTTCCTTAGGGCAGTCTGCACTTTCCTTTTCAGCTTTCTGTAAGCTTCGTTTGAGATGGGGTTCAAGGACTGAGAAAGAAGTTTTGTTTTTCTAAAAGTAGATCGTGAATTATTTCTGCTGATCTATCTGAGAACCAGTCACTGAACTTACATGATTAAAATCCCAGACGAACTTCCAGCCTGAAATACTTTTGTTTTGAAATCTTCCCATTGATTGTTTGGGTCAAGATTGATACTTTCTATAGCATCTTGGAATCTTTGCAAGTTGCTTAATAATTTAAAGTTTACAACATTTAACTTTTTGGGTACCTTAGGACTAGACTGTCGATTTTTAGGCATTATCGAAAAACCTATTTTTCCACGCCCTAGACAATGGTCAGTCCAGCTCTCTGCTCCTCTCATGGCCTGAACGCTAGAAACGTCTTTCATATCGCGTTTTCTGATCAGAATATAATCTAGGAGATGCCAGTGCTTAGACCTTGGGTGCATCCAGATGGTTTTGTATTAATTTTTCTGCTTAAACAGTGCTGGTGACAACCAGATTATTCTCAGTACAAAACGTCAAAAGAGCTACTCCATTTTTATTACATTTCCCAATCCCACGTCGACCTAAAACAGGCCATGAAACATAGTCCTTTCCAACTCTTGCATTGAAATCTCCCAAAATAACCAGCTTGCCATAAAGTGGTTCTTTCCTCAATAATTGTGCTAGACCATCATAAAACTGTCCCACAGTTTCATCAGAATGGGACATTGTTGGTGCATAAATACTGACAACGGTAAGAAACCTACCTTTTGTCAGTTTGATACGGCAGCATGACATGGTCCGTTCAGATATACCACTTGGAAGCTCTACAATAGAGGATAGTAATGTATTCTTGAGAGCAAACCCAACACCAGATTACCTTCGCTGACCCTTAGGTAGGCCTCTCCAAAAGATATTACCTCCATAAGTAGGTTCATTTACTTGACCCTCACCTAATAGGTGAGTTTCATAGAGCGTAACTATATCAAGGGAATGTTTCTTAAGCTCACATGCAATAAGTTTAGTACGTCTTTTTGGTCTCTTGTTGAAATTATCATCAAGAAGTGTGCGCACATTGCAACAGCCAAAATTCAAAAGATGTTTATTTTTTATTTACATACGTACAAGTTCATGTTATACCTGTAATTATTGGGGCCCTGAGATATATAACACACTGCCTAAATACCAGTCTTGAGAAATTAGGCTTCTCAAAACTAAAAAAGAGAAAGCTAATTCGAAAACTACAGATCCAATTCGTCACTGGGACTGTAAAAATCTGTAAAGCTTTCCAGAAGTTTATCATTTACATATATATGAGCATGTCTAGATCTGTAACTATATGCATGAGAATACATACATAAAATATACAAATCTGCACATACATACATACATACATACATACATACATACATACATACATACATACATGCATACATACATACATAAATACATGCACGCATGCATGCATACATACATACATACATACATACATACATACATACATACATACATACATACCTGCCTCAACAAAACTTAGCGGCGGAATCATTGTAAATATTTGCTCTTTATTGATGATTTGAATATGTTTAAATATCTAACTTGCCCTTTATGCTTGATGTCTATGCAGTCGTCTGATGAAAATGGCTTTCTTTGTAATGATGTAATGCTTTCATTGATCAATTAAATGAGTTGCTCGAAACGGCCGGAATGAATTGACTCTTACACATCTTTGTTACTCGTTTATATTTTACTCACCTTCCCTGGAATCTGCACTTCGGAAGTATTTGGAAAGTATTTTTATGTAAAGTAATGCCTGAACAAACAAGAGCGGATTTATTCACTAAGTTGGGTCGTGCCATCAGCATACACTGCAAAAAATTATATGTAGAGTTTGATACTCACGTAATATTGTTTGAGTGTGCAAATAAGTTCGTCCTAACAAGGTACCTAATTCAACTGAATCTAAATTACACACACTCAAACATACATACACACGCACATACACACACAAACGCACACACACACGCACACACACGCACACACACACACACGCGCACACACACACACACACACACACACACACACACACACACACACAC
>NC_068985.1:61655674-61657525 GCF_001194135.2 Octopus bimaculoides | reverse complement strand
TATATATATATATATTATTAAGTAAGTGCTGTTTCGAGTCCTAGAAAACATTGAACCAGTTGCCCGGTTGGTTTCTGCGATGTATAAGTGATTGAGACCACTGGATTCCCTCTACACGGGACGCTGGTACGTTTCATAACTACTCATTTACATCTGAGTGGACTGAACAACGTGAAATGAAGCGTTTGGTTCAAGAACACAACGCACCATCCGGTCATAGAATCGAAACCATGATCTTAGATCGTGAGTGCAATACCCTGAACTGTAGGCTACGCACCTACACCATGTATACATACATACACACATACATACATACATACATACATACATACATACATACATACATACATACATATATGTACACCCACACATAAGTGTATACATACATACATACATACATACATACAATGGTGGTGTAAAATGTACTAATACTGCTACAATATGAATCAGGTTTTTCCTTTTCAGAAGTAAATCTTTAACATCCATTCATCTCCTTCGTCTTCATTTCATTTATTCAATAGTAGAGTTATCCTTTAAACTGTAAACGCCTGATCGGTTAAATGAAGTGTTAATATCATAGCGCTGTTCATGTACCGTAAAGTTTCCTCTCTACAACTTCTAAGGAAGTTCTCTTCTGCCAAATATAGTTAGATTGTTTTGGGATTTCTTTTGAACATTCAAGCCCGTGTTCGGGTTTCCGGTAAGTGAAAAAGTACAGTTTGGTCTGCTATCTCACTGAAGTCATATGAAGGACAATAATCTTTATGAAATATACATTTCATTGGTGGAATACTTAGAAATCGGGAGGATATACATGAATGAATCTAGATATATATCACACACATAAGAGCATACATATCTACATAGACAGACACATACATATATACACAGACCGGCACATAAACGCCTCCACGCACATATTTGTATACATACGTTCGTATGTGTGTGTGTGTGTATGTGTGTGTGTGTGTGTGAGTGAGTGTGTGTGAAAATGTATGCATATATATATATATATATATATATATATATATATATATATATATATATATATATATATACATACATAAACATATGTATGTATGTATTGGGTGTATTTCGCAATCGATAGTTTCAGATTCAAACCCTTTGCACGGCACCTGCATATGTTAAGTAAATCTTTCTGTATAAAATTTAGCCGATAGAAATATTGTAGGGTTACGTACACGCATGCACACGCACTCACACCGTGCGCGCGCACACACAGAGTTTATATAGGCAAATCCAATAGTTTCCAAAGCGTACAAACTCTAATTCAGGCAAGTCCAACTGGGTGAACAGGTAGGATTCCTTGTTCAGATGGCAGATGTTTTGGGGGTAAACATTCTGTATGTTTGTGTGCGTTTATTTTGGTGTACTTTGCAAGACTACATGCCACGAGCAAAGCATATTTCTAGCGTTCGATTACGTTCTGATTATAAAATATGTCAGAATGCTTGTTGAATCTTAATTCAAAGGGGTTTTCAATTACAGCAATGTATAACATAAGTTGTTAGATCCTACGGTATCTGGTTGTATGATACCTTCAAGTTTACAGTTAGAATCTAATGGATAGATTTATGCAAGTGCTGCTGATGTCGCTGGAGTTTGGTTTAACCTAGTGTAGACTGACGACATTTGACAAACTTCTGCGCAAAAATACTATTTTGAAATAATTTTTATTAAATATTTGTCGTATATATTTTCTGGTGGAAATACTTATTTAACACACACACGCGAACACAAACACACACACACATACACACACACACACACACACACATACATATATACATACATATATATGTAGAAATAAGCATGAACCTGCAATTTCCC
>NC_068985.1:61654808-61655629 GCF_001194135.2 Octopus bimaculoides | reverse complement strand
TATATATATATATGGGAGAATATACAAATAATAACAACAGACGAGGACAGGTGGTGTAAATAACAAAAGGATATATTAGTATGACGCTCGGGAATACGGAAAGTCTTTGACGTTTCGAGCTACGCTCTTCAACAGAAAGAATACGGAGACAAGGAGAAAAACACGGAGAAAAAAAATTGAATAGTGTTCAGTCAACGGTCAATCATAATAATGTCAAATATATATACACATATATATATATTTGACAGGAAGGACAACAAAAGAAAGAAAGAGACCTCGATATTACGCAAACAGGAATTTATCTGTAAAAATATGGCTACTGAATAAGTGTCACATATGTTTACATATATATATATATATATATATATAATTTAATCATGCCAAGGACTTATAACCCTTTAATGGATGTTTGAATCCAAGTTCTCCGGTCTATACAGATGTTCAGTGAAAAACTAAATACGTTTTGTATTGATGTATATGGGTATTTAAAATATTTATGAATGATAAAAGGAAGAAAATGGACAATTGATATATAGACATCACTTTATTCAAAGACATTCAAAACAATATATGAAATTCTTATCCCTACAGCTATTTCCATATGAATTAATTCAATTAGAGAAATTAAATTAAATTTCATCATGGAAGAATTTCCAGAAATGAGTTACATTTTAACGTGTTCGTCGACCCTTGACAGACTCAGATGTGCGCGTTTTTGGTAATGTATGCATTAAAAAAACCGTTATGAGTATATACATACATACATACATACATATATATATATATATATATATATATATATATATATATATATATATATA
>NC_068985.1:61646592-61654285 GCF_001194135.2 Octopus bimaculoides | reverse complement strand
ATATATATATATATATATATATACATATATGTATATACATACATATATACATATATACAAATATATACATATATACAAATATATACATATATATACATATATATATGTATGTATATATCGTAGAATGTCTATACTCACAACAGGAGCAAAATATATATACATGCACACATGCAAACACACATGAAGAGCTATGACGGAGCTAAGGTCACTTCCCTTGTCCGATTATTTGTCCTAGATACTCTTAGGAAGTGCACACACACCTAATGTTCGGCTCTGTATAGGGATTATGGTGCGGCGATCTTAAGCATATGAACAGCCACGCCATGGTCAAATTCAGGAAGGATCTCATAAACATCTTCAGTAACTTTGGCCTATCTTTGAGTGTCACCACTAATTTGACAATGGCCAAATTCTTCAATGTACTGAAATGACAGAAAGTCCACTGAATCTTCAACCACCATCATCATTACTACCACGCCCACCAGCTATAATTAGAGACCTAGTCACATGCATTAGTAAAAGAATCTACAAGCAGAGCTTTTCTTTCACTATAACGAGACATTAGTGCAGAGTGAATTCACTGATAAGTTAGCTTATATATGGAGGGCAGCTTACATTCAATTCCGAACCCGATGAGAATCAGAAAGTGAAAGATAGTCTGCTTCAACCCTCCATTCAACCTGAAATTTAAACTTGCATAGCTAAATGTTTGCTGATGCTAATAAAAAAAAACATTTCTTTAGAACCCAAAAGTATTATAAGCCCTTCAATCCCTGCAACGTTCAGGTCAGTTACTCCTGGTTAGACATTACTTCAAACATCGCCAGCTACGTTAGACGCAAAAACACACCTACACAGCTTCCAACTCACACCCCAACCTGTCACAGACGGAATCCTACCAAATGCTCACTTGAAGGATTTTGCATCTCCAAGGCTATAGACTATAGAGTCACAATTACATCATCCGATGGTATCACAAGACACTACACAGCACTCCTGTTTTGCTTCCTCTAGAGGCTTCCTCTAGAGGCTTCCTCTAGTGACCCTTCTCCACTTACACCTGGAACTCGCGCAATTGCTAACTCTGTCTCTGCAGGCTACACATACTCCATTAACCTGCAGTATCCATCAACAAGAAGAATTAAGTATCTTATTGCTGTCATTAAAAGTATGCCCTGTTAGTGAAGTTCAAGGCACTGGCAAATTCACAGTCCAGATATTCTACCTTGGGCCTAGTTTTCTCACGTATAGGGTATTTAATCCCTACTGCCCGTATAGACTACAGCATGGCCTATACTGGTCATCCAACTTCAACTGTAATCCAAATACCATCAAATTTGGTTACTCCTATGTAATGATTTCTAACGATAATGTATTAATACTCCATTGAACGAAGACTGAGTTACTGACACGCGCCAATATTCCGCCCTGCTATACGCGGTATCTAATAAAAGGAACTAATGTCATTGAAAACACTTAATTACATCCTGTCAACATCTTGTCCGAGCACGTAAGCCTAAAGATATATAAAATAAAGGCAAAAGCTGATATCACGTTCATAGCACTAGGACTACATGACCTACGCTGATCAATAGAAGCCTATCATCTAGAAGCCATCTTGAATTTGTCTCAGATCAGTTACTCTGCTCGTGATATCTGATGGCATGGACACGACCGACGCACCCACAGAACTTTAAGTCATATGAACTTAAACTGTTATTAAATATGTGTGCGTGTGTGCATTCCACTATTCTTTTTTCTTATTTCGATCAATATAAATAACTGGAGGCGGTTACCTCCCTTGTCAGTGTATGTGTGTGTGTGTGCGCGCGCGTGTGTGTATAAAGTATGGGGATTTAGTTCACAGGTGATCTAAACGATTAGGTACGCTAGGCAAGTGCTGTGACAGATTACTGTAACAGATTGCTGCCGAGACGGCAGCTATGGAGCCATTACAGATTTCCGATGCAGCGGATAAATAATTGTTAAACAGAGCAACAAACATTAAGGTAAGGCAAACATCTCAATTTGTATACAATATTATTATAGGAAGAAATTCAAAATCTCTTACAGGATAGCAAACTTTCTAGATGTTACTTTAGATTTAAACTCTTCACTATACTTCCCATATTATAAACCCAATCAATGCCTTAAATACATCAACACATAATCTAGCCACCATGAATCTACTTTCGAGAGCATAATCAAAGGCATATCCATCAGAATATCTGATCTATCCGCCAATGAAGAAATCTTCAATAACTACGCCACCAATCTCGCCCACCTAACATCCACACGCACAACACTCGATCTACGAACGCTAATACTAACATTAGACCTTCCAACTCTCCTCTAATATTCACCAAGGACTACACGTCCCTTAACTTGCCTAATAAAAGCGGCGGCAGATCTATTCTCTGGTATACACCGCCATTCGCTTTAAACGTCAAGGGCCTCGCTAAAGCTTTCTTTAGAATAGCAGAATCCAATTTCCCACGTAACCATAAGTACCATTCTGTCTTTAACAGATCCACTTTGAAATTATCCTATTCATCTACACCAAATATAGAATCTATTATCACCTCATATAACAAAGTTAAACTTAGCTCCTACTATCTAAATACATAAAACACTCCCAAAGACCTACACAATGAAAACATTAACACCGATCGCAATAACATATCTAACACCCCTGGCCCGAATAGGAATATCAATAATATTAATACTAACACCAACGGCAATATTACCATTGCTGCAAAGCGTACTATTAACACTCCTACCACAAACGCAACTATTAATAGCCGCAATAACATCACTAATACCACCTCCTCTATCACCACTAATACTAACACTACTACTAATGATACTACTACTGCCTCTGCTGCTGCTGCTACTACTTCTACTATTACTAGTAATACTACCAATATTACTACTACTACTGGTAGTAGTAGTAGTAGTAGTAGTAGTAGTAGTAGTAGTAGTAGTAGTGATAATAATAATTACAACATCGACGCCGATAATGATAATAATAATAATAATAATAATAATAATAATAACAACAACAACAACAACAACAATGGTAACGCTGGCGTTGATATCGATACTAGAAACGACAGCAATAATAACAGCAATATCACGATCGATTCACCTAATACCACCCTATTCATTACCAACACTACCTCATCTCTCTCTCTCTCTCTCTCTCTCTCTCTCTCTCTCTCTCTCTCTCTCTCTCCAATTAACCATCATAGAACTGATAACTGCAACTGCAGATCCGGGACAGATTGCCCGCTGCAAGCTCACGGCAGAAGATTCAACGTCGTATACCGATGCACCGTTCACAACATGGTAAATAACTCCTGTAACTACTACATTGGCTCTAGCACCATTTTTAAACAAAGGTATTATGCACATTTAAACTCGTTTAAATATAAGGAGAATAGCAATTCCACATCACTAGCCAGCCACATACACCATCTAATTAATAGAAAAATACAGTATAAACTTTCCTGGGCTATAATAAACTCGGGTTCCCCATATCAGGGGCAACACTCCAGTTGTGGACTTTGTTTAAAAGAAGCTCTCAAAATTGTAACTCACAACTCACCACAATTGCTTAATAAATACAACGTGACTTTCACTACGCGTAAGCACAAATTCTTCCGCACTTTTAAATTCTTTCATAGATCTAATGTAAGCTCACGCCCCCCCCCCTGAATAGCACCCACATACAAACCCCTATGATCATTGACACATACTCCTTCTATATCTCTATAACTCTTATGTCTTACCTTACAAGGTTATATCTCTATAACCTTATGTCTTACCTCATTTCTATCTACCTTACCTCATTACACTATGGGATAAATATTAATTCTTTAATTTATCTTTAATTTATTTTTAAACCTTAACCCAATAAATCCCTTAATATAAACCCCCTAACTCTAACTCCCACTCATAAATAATTTAACATTCAACTAGCTCTTCCTTTCTCGATTACCTACATACCCACAACCCCATTGTTAAAAATAACTCTACAGCCACTGACCTTAGCCAGAACGGACACAAGCAATTACTACTAAATTTCTTCCCCAACAACTTTAGACTTTGAGACTACCAGACTATAGCCAATCCTTAAAATCCCCCCCACCTCACTCTGTGTACCTCTCTTTCTATTTCTTTTCTTTCTTTTACTTTTACCACTTAATAGCCATCTCCGCTACTATTCTGTTATTGAATGTTGATATGTTCGCGTTTTTTTCTTGGGATGTCTACTATATCAGGATTTTAACCCACATGGATATACGCAGGATTGCACCTGAGGACTCATGCTCTGGTTTCTATAACTTCGGAAAATTGAACTATGAACTTTTACTCCCTTCCTCCATGTCGTCATCTTATTAATATTTACCATTCTCATTTTCCCTATTTTTCCTTACTTGTCTGGTAACGGAATATCCCATACTCGGTGATATCCCAGAAGCAGCTGTAAGATTTTGTATTTCTTTCTATAATAATATTGTATAGGACTTGAGAAGTTTGCCTTGCCTTACCAGTAGTAATTTACGTAAGCCGCTTTTCAAACCATTCCGCAAGTGTATTAAACTCAGTAGTAATGGGAAAACGTAGGGTAGTGATTGTAATTATATTAGCACTTATACTAGTTGTTCCAAGCCTGTGGTCCGCGAAGGTAGTACTGGGGGTCCGTGAACTAAATTCAAAATTTCATATATATATATATATATATATATATATAAGGATAAGCATATTAAAAGGGGTCCGTGAGAAAACTTATTTAAATAAGAGGGGTCCTTAGTAGTGAAAAGTTTGGGAACCACTGTTTTACACTAATAGTTCTGTAACTTATATTTGCAATAATGATAAACCTGTATTAAAGATTAACAATAAGAATTATTGTAATGATAAATTTGCCAACATTAATGTTACATATATAAATAAAATTCATAGCGGTAGCGGTCAAAACAAAGTTAGCAATGCTATGAGTAGGAATAATGGTACTAATAACTTTTATAGTACCATTGAAGCACGCAAACTTAGATACCACAAATCTAAAAGGTGACTGAACATAAGCAATGATGACGTAATATGGTTTAATCCACCTTGGGGAAGCCAATATTAGTAGTAGTAGTAGTAGTAGTAGTAGTAGTAGTAGTAGTAGTAGTAGTAGTAGTAGTAGTAGACTTGATGGTAGTGATGCTAACAGCAACAATATTATTGACAATAATTTTAACCATAACACTGACTAACATGACAACAGTAATAGTAATCGTGTCATTAGTTATTTTAATGGGGCCAGCTGCAGGAGTCAAGTAGCTTACATCAGCAGTCATGATATCGTCTGTCAGCCTGCTTTCACAAATTCTACTCCCACAGGTAACGATATTAATCACCCGTGCAACAGCAATAGTGTCTGGAGTAACGGGTGAAAAATTAACCTTAACACACAGGATTCTGGTATAAATGTAGATTACATAACTATTAACGATCATGGTAACTGTTTTAAGCTTCGCAGTTTTATCGGTAATGCTGTTGCTGGTAGTGATAATCCAAATCCAGATAATTCGGATAATTCTGTCGGATTTAACAATTGTCACGACTCTCTACGATTTTTGAATAACACGAAAAAAACTATTGACCATACCTCTCCCAAATTATGTAATTGTAAAAACAAGATTTTAAGTCTCCTAAATAATTTATGCTTTATATATAGATATGATGTTATAACTAACCTAAATACTTTTACCTACATCAGTTCTAACTCGTACAAATCCAAGCAGAGATTTGTACAATCATTCTTTTTCATTCAATAATCGTAATAAAGCTAAGGTTAGATCACTCGTGAAACAAAAATTAGGGAAGCATTAGAAAAAAATTAAATTCCAAATTACCTAGAGCACAATAAAAGCATGCATTACCATACTCATTTATAGGTGTACTATACTAGTTATATATATACTTATATATATATATCTGTGTATATACGTGTGTGCATGTATATATATATATATATATATATATATATATATGATTGCGTGTGTGTGCATGTATGTATATGTGTGTGTACACAGAAGTGCCTACAAATGTATACCTACAGGTAGATGTGTCTTATGCTATAGTCTCCAACGAAAGCATTGTAAGTGGAAACTGAAAGATATTCGTCGGTTTTATGTATATACGTGCGCGTGTGTGAATATCTTTGCAGCTAGCGCTTGTCATTACCACTTGACAACCGGTGCCGGTGTGTTTACATCCCCGCGACAAAGCGTTTCATCAAAAGAGAAAGATAGAATAAATACTAGGCTTGCAGAAAGTAAACACTGGAGTCAATTCATTCGAATAAAATTCTTCAAGGCGGTGCCCCAGTGTAGCCGCAATCTAATGACTGAAACAAGTAAAAAAATAGAAAATAAAAGATACACACACATACGCACACACACGCGCGCACACACACACACACACACACGCACACACACACACACAAATTTTGCTTGTTCGTTCGTTCACACATTACACTTTAGTTTGTTAGAGAGGGAGCAATGGAGTGAGAGTGAGAGAAAGAGAAGGGGAGTGAGTGAGAAAACATGTAGCCAGCCGATGCATTACGCTGGCCGTTACGATCTTAGTTGAAGTGAGAGGTGATGAATGGAAAAAGACAGAAATGTTAACGAAGTAAAGTGGAGAATTATGTGGTTATAATGTTTGTTGGAGACGGAGAAGACATAACGAGAAAATATGAGAAATACAAGCAGAAGGAAATTTTTAATCATATATCATCATCATTTTTTAATTTGTAATGGAATTGAAACTAAACATGTAAATAAAAGAATATGTAAATTCTCTTCATCGTCTTGTGTACATAAATTGTATGTATTGTAAAGTAATATAATGATAAGATACTGTTGTTCAATAAGGAATATGCAATTATATATTGATCTTGCAATGACAATACAATGAAATGTAACGAATGATATGTGTATTAAGTATTGTTCAGATTGTTATTGTATATTTTTGTAATATTTATTGCACCTGTAACAATAAGATTTATATGCAATAAAAATGCATATTATCCTCTCTTTCTGAATAGCTTCCCTTCATTTCTTCGTTCCGTAGAATTTCCACGGGACCTGCTAGTGTGTGTCCGTGCGTGTGTGTGTGTAGTAGTAGTAGTAGTAGTAGTAGTAGTAGTAGTAGTAGTAGTAGTAGTAGTAGTAGTAGTAGTAGAAAATAGATGACGAAGGAATAAACGATTATCTTACGAATTTCATTAGCTTAGAGTTATTTCTGCTGTTTCTGCCGTAGACTCATAGTTGAGTATCTGCGTATAACTTCATCGGAGCCTCGAATATAAAGTACAATTTATTTGGGAAAAGAATTACATCTATGCATATATATATATATATATATAGAAAAAAAAGCATTACCCATGAAAAAGCAAACACCTGTGTGGGATATGAAAATCAGGCACTCCTCCCATAAATAGAATAGGATGTGTGTGTGCGCGCGTGTGTGTGCGCGTGTGTGTGCGCGTGTGTGTGCGCGTGTGTGTGCGCGTGTGTGTGCGCGTGTGTGTGTGTAGAGAGAGAGAGAGAGAGAGATACATATAGATTTATATGCACGTGTTATATGCTTGAATACTTTGTGCGTCTGTATATGTATGGGTTATATATATATG
>NC_068985.1:61639927-61644329 GCF_001194135.2 Octopus bimaculoides | reverse complement strand
TGTGTGTGTGTGTGTGTGTGTGTGTGTGTGTGTGTGTGTGTGTGTGTGTGTGTTTACCTTTACCTCTTCCTCTCTGGAGACCAATCCTTTTTTCTTTGTCCTCCAATCGTGCACCAGTAGTCTTATAACGGTTCAACTGCTAAGCCGATGACCAACTTCCTGTTTTCTTTCTCTTTTTTATATCTGTTCTTTTCCTTTTCCTTTTCCTTTCCCTTAACTTCTGTTTCTCATTTACTTGCCTATTTTCTTTCTCTTTTCTCTATTTTTCTTTCAACTGCTGTAATGCCCCCATTTTTTTCAAGCCTTGCCCAAGGTTAGTCACTATACATGTACGTGTATGTGCGTGAAGGAACGTAGCTTAGTGAATAGGGTATTCGGCTCAAGAGAGTAAGGTTGTAAGTTCGATTATCAGCAGCGTGTTTTATCCTGGGGCAAGGCACTTTATTTTCACATTGCTCCAGTTAACTCAGCTTGCAAAAATGAGTAGTACCTGTATATCAAAGGACCAGCCAAGGACACAAAGTGCCGCCAGGAATCGAACACACACCCTAACAGTCGAGAGCCCAATACACACGCCGCACGCGCGCGTGTGTGTATTCTGGTACTCCGTCGACTACGATGACGAGGGTTCCAGTTTATCCGATCAATGGAACAGACTTCTCACAAAATTAACATGCAGGTGGCTGAGCACTTCACAGACACACGTGCCCTTAACGTAGTTCTCAAGGAGATCAACGTGACACAGAATATGTGGTGATACTGATGGTGGAGGTGGTGCTGATGGTGCCGATAGTGTCAATGTCGTTTTATGCATAACACTTCTTTTTATTTTGCACTTTTGGGGGGTGGGGATCCTGCCAAACTTCCCCGATACTAATTTTGAGCCAACTTTGCGGCAATGCAAACGTTTTCAAAATGAGCAGTTATTATATTTGTGTGCGTAAGAACGTATGACTATATACATATTTCCGAAGGAAATGTACACCAGCAGAAACATACAAGAATATACTCGGGAACTCCTATAAAAGCATTGAACTCTGATACTCCACCACGCAACTCTTACAACCTTGGTTGTGTAGTTACACCACTAGAAAAAATATATCATTTTCGTTTTTATCAGGTTAATAGGTCTAAAATGATCGAATCGGAAGTCATATATCATAATGAAAATATATCAAATATAGAAATAGAAGACAGGAAAATAAGTGTAAGTTCTGAAGTTGAAAACTTTGTAATTTTTCCTTTCTTCGTATCCACATAATGCATTAGCATTTATTCATACGTTTATATATTCGTACATAATATCCAATAGAACTCAACTTATATATACATACATAAATATGTGTATATGTGTATGTGTGTGTGCGTGTGTGCACGTGCGCACGTATCTGTGTATGTACGTATGTATATACATACGTACATGCAAGCATCTTACAGACACACATATGTACATACACGTACAAACATGCCTGTATGCATATACACACGCGCATACATACAGACACACATACATACATACATACATACATACATACATACATATACACACACATACATACATACATACATACATACATACATACATACATACATACATACATACATACATACATACATATAAAATTACTTAGTTACAAGAATCAGCTGTCTTCCAGATGTGAGCCTTTCTTTCAAATTCAGTGAAGAGATTATTCACGGACAGCTGCTTTGAAACAGCTTCACTTTCCAGTTTATAAATTCACGTTTATACCTATAATTATCGATGCACAAGGTCATGTTAGTAACTGTTTAAATGGTAACCTAGGAAAGCTGAGGTGGGTTAGGCGAAGAAAGAGGCTAACGATCACGTAGTTCACAAAACAAACCAGTCAGCGGAACAGTAATGGTATAAAAGACATTTCTGAAGTTCAACATAAAATTTTACAACATTGTTGGTATCTAATTTCCAGCGTTTTAGCTTTGTTTCTTTGTTAGAAACCAGCTTCTTTCTCATAGAAAGAATTTAAATAATTAAAAAGCTAATGAACATACATACATGGTCATATGCCCTCTGCCATTAGAGTCTGACAAGTCGTCTATGAAGTTAAGTGCTTTATGGACGTGAAACCATTGGTTACTCTATGACCGGACATGTATTCAGTTGCATGTAAGTACATTACTATTCTGTTCTTTAGAGTGTGCTTCTTTTTCGGATATATGATCCACTGACTATATATATATATATATACAGTAGAACTCCTCTAATTTGAAATGCTCTATGTTTAAGTTAGAGGACGTTGTTCAAATTACGGGAGGAAAATGCATAAGGGTATTAAAATATTTCCTCTTACATTTCCGGGTACCCCCGCTAGTATTTAATGCATATATTGAGGTGAGCACATTATATATTTTAAAGAATTGCTAAACATCATTGTTAGGGAAAAAAATTTGAATACTTTTATTCATTCATTGAATGAGCTTCTTCATTTTCGTTTCTGTCTTCATTTGTCGAACTCACGGGGGCTGCCATTGCATTCCTCAAGCAACTACGAAATTCCACTATTTCTTTATGTCCTTTCGAAGTGATATTGCTTCCAAAACATAGTTGTCATAAAGGAAGGATTTCTTTCTAGAAAATTTATCACTATCTCCATAGACTTTTCTACATTATCCCATATTTTCTCATTAGAGTATTCTTGATCATTTGCATTAGACTCATGCGAATTGGAACTGTCGTTGTCGCTAATTCCATGACCATTATTTTCTTCAGGACATTGTTCAGTGGTTTCTTTATCTTGTCGCACCCACATTTCAATTTCATTTGTATCAAATGATTGAAGAACAGTGTGTTTGGTTGGAAATCGTATTGTTTCAAGAGTATTTTGTACTTCACATTCATTCTCTGCTTCTTTCACTTCGGGAGCACTAGACGCTGGATATAATTTTCCCACGCTTAACATATTTATCATATTCATCATCAAGTCATTTCTGTAGAAACATTTTAAGTTCCAAATAATCCCTTGGTCCATAGGTTATATGAGAGATGTCACATTCGGTGGTAAATAGCACGCAAAAACATTCCCGCATGATGACATTAATTTTGTCTCGTGAGGATGTGCCCTACAATTTTCTAATAGCAGCAGGCACTTTGAATCAGAATTACCTAATTCGTGTGAGCGCTTTTGTACAGCTGGCACAAATTCTTGTATGAACCATTCTGTGAACAAGTGTTGATTCATCCATCCATTTTTTTGAAGAATATTATGATACTGGTAAAGGTGAAACTCCTTTCAATGCTCGGGGACACTTAGATTTACTAATGACGAGAAGCTTAAGTTTGTGAGTTCCAGAAGCATTAGCACATACCATCACAGCAAATCTCCCTTTATTTAATTTGAATCCTTTTATTTTCCGCTCCTCTGATTTAGGTAAATTTTTTGTGAGCAAGCACTTCCAATTTATATCAGTTTCATCAGCATTGT
Source organism: Octopus bimaculoides (assembly GCF_001194135.2). NCBI lineage: Eukaryota > Metazoa > Mollusca > Cephalopoda > Octopoda > Octopodidae > Octopus > Octopus bimaculoides. Next base: position 61,640,868 of record NC_068985.1, on the reverse strand, counting down.
AAATATTATCTGTCTCACTGCAACACTGCATCGAATATACAAATACAATTTGAGTTATGAAAAAGTCCAAGCTTAGAGGAAGTCCAAGTTTAGAGGAAGTCCAAGTTTAAAGGAAGTCCAGATTGGAGGAGCTCTACTATACATATGAAGTTAATGTAGTTAAAATAGCTAGGAAATCATTGATTAAATATAATAATAAATTGTGGGCTAGGAAGGATACTAGGGACTATTTTGATATACCAATGGGGGCACCCGATTCAGCACAGGTAACTGATTTAGTAGGTATATATTTATTATAAGAACTTCAATTGGAAAACTTAAAATTGGAGGGTGGTTTAAATAGGGATGACCTTTTATTACTAAGAATTGCACCACTAGAACACAAGAATTATATAAGAAGAAACTATATAGTTTTTTTTTAAAGAAATGGATTAACGATTACTATATATAATGAGAACTATAATGTTAGTTATTTAGATGCTAATTTTAATTTAATAACAGGTAAAACCCAACCATTCCATAAAATTAATGAAAACATTAGATATATTAATGCTAATAGGAATCATCTACCCTCAATTAAGAAATCGTTAACATATAATATAGGCAAGAGAATATCGTTACTTTCTTCTAATTTTGAGATTTTCCAAAAACATGCACCTTATTATAATGAAACCCTTCGTGAGGCGGGATATACTAATAATATTAAATTCTTTAATAATTCGAAATATAATTATAATATCAAAGATTATAATATTAATGATCCATTTATTTTCTATAATAAGAAACATAACATTAAGAATTATGATAAGGTCTACTTAGGTAATAATGGTAAGAATAATAGGTATTATGATAATAAAAACATAAACATAATTATAATGGACAAAATAATAAGATTGAATTTAATTTATTTAATGATAATAATAAATTTAATAATATAAATA
>NC_068985.1:61636192-61637823 GCF_001194135.2 Octopus bimaculoides | reverse complement strand
ATTATATATATATATATATATATATATATATATATATACATCGTCAGTAAATCATAAATCCGAAAAAGGAGCACACTTTAAGTTATAGAGCAGTAGAGTATATAAAGATAGATATGACCGGTATATGGGGTTACCCTGGGTTTTACGTCCACAAAGCGCTTAGATTTACAACGTTTCTTCAAACCCTTGGCCTATGGACTCTCTTGTAAGTGGCTTATCTAGAAAACGGGGGAGGAAACGACTTCGTTACTCAATGTCGACAAAGGATTGTCTCCCTTTGACTGTTATTCGTAATTGACCCTGTGGATACCCTGTGGATACCAGGACGACAGCAGAGATTTTCTAAAATGCAAGCAGGGTCTGAAGACTTCCGTCTCGGAGTTAAGGATTTTCTCCGGGTCGAAGGAGTCCTTTACTATCGCCGTCAGTTCGGTTATGCATAGTTTACAACGCTTGGTCCTATTTATGTAGAGGCCTGAATTTTCTACGTTCTTTCCTGATATTACGTGTGGAGTCCGTCGTCTTTTAGCGGCCATATATGGCTGGTTAAGGACGTAGAGTATCTCGTTTCCGGGATCCTGAAAGAGGATCTGTGGTTGGAGAGGCGTTGCTTGAACGTGTTCCCGGAACATCCGATATGCGGGTGTTGGCAATGTTGTTTCTGTTGATGTTGACGCTGCTACTACCGCTGTTGGTTGTGCTGGTGCTGTTGATGTTGGTGTTTGTGTTTGTACTGGCACCGGTAGCGTTAATACTAGTGTATGAGACATCAGGCCTGGAGTCTGAAGAAACGCTGAAAAAGCTAAGCGCTTTATGGACGTGAAATCCAGAGTAACCCCGTAAACTAGTCATATCTATCTTTGTCTATCTATCTTTCTAGCTAGCAATCTACACACATGCACGCGGGCATTCATAGATACATACGAAACCCTTGGAGTTCCAAGATGCAACCGAAAATATAGAGTGTGTCATAATATTCTGGAAGTCATCATACATATGAATAGCAGTTGCCCAAATATGTCAACAAGGTACTACCACCCTTTGTCGCAAAAACATTATGCCATCCGGAAAAAGACTGTCCTGGAATAAATATAGAGAATCCCCCTTTTATTGAATATCAGCACAAATATCAGCACAAGGAATACTGGTGGAACTTTCCTATCTAAACATCTGTCAAGTGCCAAGTGTAAACATAAGAAGCCAGATATTGTTGTTTGGGACTGACGAGAAAAAGCATGTACCGTCACAGAGGTCAGCTGTCCTGCCGATGTAAACATCTCTATGAAAATCAAAGAGAAAGAAGACAATTATGGACAGCTTCTACATCCGGATTACAAATTTATATTTATACCAATAATAATTGCTGAACATGGTTCTGTAAGTAAATGCTTAACTGTCAGTCTAGATAAGCTAGGATTTTCAGAAAAGGAAAGCAACCAACTGATTCGTATATTGCAAACATTACGAATGCAATCTGTAAGCGGAACAGTAAAACTATGCAAGACTTTTCTCAGGTTTAAAATGTGACATTGTCTTCGTTATCTACATCCCAACGATAGAGCTTGGCATCTTTGTTAGAAAGCAGCTCCATCTTCAAGGGAAGAATTTGAATAATTAAAAACAGGAAAGAA
>NC_068985.1:61632127-61636006 GCF_001194135.2 Octopus bimaculoides | reverse complement strand
TACTTATTATATCGGTCTCTTTTTGCCGAACCGCTAATGTTACGGGGACGTAAACACACCAGCATCGGTTGTCAAGCGATGGTGGTGGGGACAAACACAGACACACAAACACACACACATATATATATATACACATATATACGACGGGCTTCTTTCAGTTTCCGTCTACCAAATCCACTCATAAGGCTTTGGTCAGCCCGAGGCTATAGCAGAAGACACTTGCCCAAGGTGCCACGCAGTGGGACTGAACCGGAACGATGTGGTTGGTAAGCAAGCTACTTACCACACAGCCACTCCTGCGCCTATAGCCTATATACATGCATATATACGTGCATACACGCGTATATACACCCACGCACACACACTCACACACACACACTCACACACACACGCATATGATGATTGTCTCATCTTGTGAGATGATAGCTGTCTTACATTCAGCCTGATGGTTCTGATTTACTTTCATCCTTGCAGGTGCGCGGATACGACTTCAAACGTAACGCATCAGGAAATGAAAGTGATATTATAGTGATATCAGGTCATCCTATAAGTTCTGTCCGATTTAACCTTTTTTAAAATTGAATGAAATTTAATAGTATTTTAGAATGTCTAATGGAATTAAGAATTATTTTTATGTATTTGTGTACATTTAAAACTAATTAAATATTTTACGGAATAATAGAATAAAATTTCTTTGATTAAAATACCCTTTCTAACATGGAAGTATCCAAAGAGCTTTTAAGGCACATAATGCTTTATGAGTACAAAAAAGGAAACTTTGCAGCCGAAGCGACTCGAAACATACACTCAGTTTATGGAAAAGAATGCTTGAATGAAAAAACTTGCAGAAGATGGTTTGCAAAATTCAGAAGTGGAGATTTCAGCCTTGAAAATCGAACAGGGCGTCCAGTTGAGTATGATGATAAGCTCCTTGAAGCATTACTTGAAGAAAATCCTGCATTTTCAGGTGAAGAATTGGCAATAAAGCTTAGTTCAAACCATACAACTGTTCATCGTCATCTTGAATAACTTGGAAAGGTTCCTAAACTTGGAAAATGGGTGCCTCATGAATTGTCCGAAAGCAACCGCAAATCCCGGGTTGACATCTGCTCTTCTCTCAATTCTCGTGAACGCATTTCACCCTTTTTGGATAGACTTGTGACAGGTAACGAAAAATGGATCTTCTATCGAAGTGTTAAACGTCGTAAACAGTGGTTTGATAAAAGGGAAAAAGCTGAAGCACAACCCAGAAGGGAACTTCGTGGAAAAAAAGTTCTTCTCTGTATCTGGTGGGATTGCAAAGGAGTAATTCACTTTGAATTATTACCACCTAATGCAACAATCAATGCTCAAGTCTACTGTCAGCAATTAGAGCGTTTGAACCAAGCTTTGAAGAAAAAAAGACCCGCTTTAGTGAATCGAAAAGGTATGATGTTTCATCAGGACAATGTACGACCCCACACTGCAAAGATCATATCACAGAAGATCGAAGAGCTTGGCTGGGAAGAAATTCCTCATCCACCTTATTCTCCCAACCTTGCTCCTTCAGACTACCATTTGTTTTATAGTTTACAGGATCATTTGGGGGACATAACTTTCACGAGCCAGGAGGAGGTCGAAACTGACATTTCAGAATTCTTCACTTTGAAACCAAAGAGTTTTACACTGATGGGATTAAAAAGCTTGTAAATAGATGGAAGGAAGTCATAGATAATGAGGGAAAGTACATTGCTGATTAAATTTCAATTGAATATAACATTTGATCACTTTTTTTCTTTATTCAAAATTCGGACAGAACTTATGGGATGACCTGATGCATCTGTACGTCATTGGGTGTAAATAACAAAAGGTTGTACAACATTTTGCCACTCTCTCGGTCACCATATTAGGTTCCAGTGACGAGCATTGCAAGATGAGTGGTACTATTTTGACTGCAACTTTTTTGTCAAAGTATCTTTCCCTAAGAAGAGCTGCCTTCCTCCACGGTTTTATGAAAAATAGCAGGAGCCTCCTCTACCCTTGAGAAATCTATTTAACCAACAAATGATACCTTGACAAGTACCACTGTTCTGGATCGCAACGGGACTGGAAGTAATGGTAAGAGGTGACTCTACGCTCCCCACATCTCCAGCACTCCCGAATTGGACCCTCGGCACTGAATGCAGTTTAATGCTGTACATACATACAATACATACATGCATACATACAAATATACATACATACATCCATCCATACATACATACATACATACATACATACACACACACACATACATACATACATACATACATACATACATACATACATACATACATACATACATACAGATTGTGAACTCGTATTCGAGCATGACCATATCTTGGTTTATTGTTGGTCGTTCTTCGTTTTCCACCACTTAATCACCCCAACAACAAACAATGCAGCCATACAGGGAACTGAAGATTCGCATCTACTTTCACATTCCTTACGATAAAATAATGAAAGTGTCAATATTTTATTGTTGCAATCGCACGTGTTATCCCTGACCGCTGTCACAAAAGATCCTCTGTCATTTTGCGGGTTCGAAGAAGTTTGCATTCTGACCTGCGTCTATCTTGAAGACATATTTCCAACAGTAGCTGTACATTTAAATGGGCTGAAGGAAATGGGCCATATTGGATTTTCAGAGGGATAACCATGGAGTCCCCGTGATGATGAAGGTAAACACCTGAACTAAGAGCACTGAACTAATTCCACTTTCCGAAATTCATTGTCTGGGTAACAGTATGTACATAAGTATTGATAAAACTGAAAGATGAGATCCCTCTGGTCAAATTGAGAGAACAATGGTTAGCCTACCTCCATTACAGTCTCATAACTAGGAAGAGTGTAGCGTAATTGAACAGTCTGTCCTCAAATGTGACAGATATAACAATTCCACACTTGAGTGAAATAGCAAAGAGGTGGAAACAGTTGCATTGAATGGCTGTTTGTTCACGAGTGACACTTTCCTTTGACAGGTTTTGATTTTGATCTTTCACATGCGCCCTCTTAACCTTAGGAAAAGAATTCTGTGTGGGTTTGCCGATTTAGTCACCGACAGACCGACCATTAATACATGTAGCAGTGGTTTACATAGTACCAATAGCAGATATATGCCTTACCTGGTCACACACATACAAATATATACCCATATACACGCACATACATATACCCCCCCCCCACACACACACACACACATACACAAATACATACATACAATAGCTGAAATCAGCTGCTCAGCAGATGTCTGTATAATGTTAAAGATTAGTAAGAGACAACATCTACAAAAACATGAAAATTCATTAGGTGTTTCACCTGGATTATAACTTAAGATTTTAACCAATAATTATTGGAGACCTTGGATACGTGACTATCTGCATCAATACCAATCTTAAGGAGTTGGGCTTCACAAAGCCAAAAATAATACTCCGAAGCAAAAGATTTCAACTAAAAGCTGCCAAAATATGCAAAACATTCATGAAGTTCAGCATGTAATAGGATCTAGATATTTAATGTCATCCATGCCTACGTCTACATGCACATATGTGCATATGCAAATATGTGTACACGCATAAATGTGCGCATGCATGCATGTATACATACATGTACGTATGCATATATACATGTATACACACATACACATATACACATGCATATATACACGCATGCATACATATGCATACATGCATACATGCATACATACATGTTTGATGTCTAAATTTCCATGTAAGAATCTTGTTACTAGGCTAGAAAACCGGCTCCTTCTCCATTGGTGAGAAATTCAAAAACTAAACTAAAACTGAACATATATACACATTCGTTATAAATATATATACATATTTATATATATATATATAT
>NC_068985.1:61631007-61632095 GCF_001194135.2 Octopus bimaculoides | reverse complement strand
TATATATATTACTGCTGCATGAACATGTGCAAGTATATGCTTCGATGTTTCTACGCCTCTATAGTGGCGTATTTAAAAGAAGAATCAACTTAATTTCCTATCAATAAAAATGTTCCCTCATCTGCTCAGTAGAAAATGGAAGTGAGAACTGAAATAGCAAAAAGGGTGTGAAGAATTGTATTTAGTTGCGTCCATTTCGTAAGTTCTAATCCGGTCGATGTTCACTCGACCATTCAGTTTTTCTAGACCTATAGAATAAGTACCAATCAAATACCGAAGTCGATTTAATCGACAATCCCCTGCTGCAAAATGTGTGGCTTTGATTAAATACTCTATAAATGAAGTAATTTGATAAAACTTGAATTAATTGAAAACTTCACCACTGACAACGATGTATACTTATTCTGTACTGTTGTCTGCTGTTCTCCAACAACAGAAATGAGATGATAAATTACATATGTGGCAAAAAGCAGACATTTTGTCTGTAAAGAACAGTATGATCTGTTTAGTGTTACACACCCCGCTATCAGTATGAAACAATTATACGAAAATGGAAACAATAAAACTAACAAATACAGAAGATAATATAAAGTTGATGTTAAATCTTCAGAAACCATAAGTTAGTTTTTGTTAATCCAAATATTTACGCAGATATTTTGTTTGCTTTTGTAAGAGGATGCGACATCATGGTGGCGGGACAAATCAAAAGTGAAAATACTTAATTTTCTCAAGGGTCACAATTTTATGGCCAATACTTAAAAAAAGGAATTGGGGCAGAGAAACTGAATCACGGCTTGAGTTCGAAGAAAGAATTCTAGACAGAAAGAAGCTTGACTCCTGGAAACCGTTCCGGGAAAATACGGGGAGCAATTTAGTAAAAAACAAAATCTAACATCCGGTTGCAAAGCATGAAGTTGTGACGCCAGCCAGACTTTGTTATGAGTAAAAAGACAGAGTTTGATAGAGACAGATGCATCAAAGTAGATCATACTTAAAGAAATGAGATATGATCATAGAGAAATGTACGAATGTTTGCATTGTAGTGCGTGCGTGTGTGTATGTGTGTGTGTGTGTGTGTGTGTGTGTGT
>NC_068985.1:61629244-61630793 GCF_001194135.2 Octopus bimaculoides | reverse complement strand
GGGCGTGTGCGTGTGTGTGTGTATTAAATGATTGATAATATGTCAGCATATTTCTAGAATAAAGCCAAATATCTAACATTCACAAAATCAAACAAGAGAAATGTTTTTGAAATATTTTACTTTTGATATTCTGTTTTACCTACATTTGGTTTCTGTTAAATGTTCAGTAAATTTTTAAAGTCTTTCAAATACCCTAATATGAAAATGCATCTGGAGATATCATTAGTTTAGACTTCGTTTTGAAGTTGTCATTTACTGACCACAGTATTTAAATGTTTTAGTCAAACCTACCCGTCCCAGTGTGCTACTTATTTTATCGGTCTTTAAGTTTAACTTATTTAAATCGATTTAGCTTGGTATGCGCGCGCACACACATACATACACAGACACACACAAACACACACACACATGCAGATAGATAGATAGATAGATAGATAGATAGATAGACAGATAGATAGATAGATAGATAGATAGGTAGATAGGTAGATAGATAGATAGATAGATAGATAGATAGATAGATAGATAGATAGATAGATATGAAAAGTAAAAGAGTTAAAAAGAATTAATCACCAACTTGATAGCCAGTCTAGATGAGGATAAATTTCTGAGCAATTCGCAAATAACTAAATGTAACGAGACAAAAGAAAAGTAAATCAGAGAGACAACAAAGAATTGACACGGGAACAGTCAGTTTAACAGTGTTCTCTATTTAACTGAGGGAAATAGTCTTCCTACAAGAAACAAACAGAATCACAAGTTGGTGTATAGAAGAGCAATATTACTTCCAAACTACAAAGTCATTGACACGGTTTTGCAACAAGAATCTAAGACCACAAGTCCATGATAAACTTCTTGATCTAAATTCAAAAGTCAACAACCCAGCAGTTTCGAAATTCACTGGAATCTCTAGGAGGCCTACAGCATTGTCTAAATAAAAAAAAAAACTATCATACTCCATCGTGATCTGTGCAATGTGACAGGACTGGTTGTTAAGAATCGCATACTGTGTGTCACTGAAAGTACGATTCTTTCCGGATGTGAAAAAGAAGAGGTTACATTCATTTTCAGAATTCTTATTCAGTCAGTTAACCCATTTCAGCTCAAGACACTCCAAATGTTCAACTGCCTAATCTTAGAAATATCCAGAGTGAGGAAGTTGAAGGTAGCTGAATAAGAAGAGTCACACTCTTATCATGAACAGCTACATCTTGGATATTCACGTTTGTCAGAATAATTTTTATGTCAATATTCAAGATGGAAGATCTTCTCTAAGAATTATTTAAATATATTTTTGAAGAAAGAAGACAATTTACATCAATATATATCCTTCCAAAAAATATAAACGTTGAATTTCAAATACTACATTTTGGCAAAATTAGAATTACTCTGACTTTTCTTCGAGAAAAGTGCGACTGTCATTTCTTTCCCAGGCAACGCCGAACAACCTACTAGTATGTCTACATACATACATACATCTGTTTTCACATATATATGTGTGTGTGTGTGTGTGTGTGTGTGTGTGTGTGTGTGTGTGTGTGTGTGTGTGTGT
>NC_068985.1:61625771-61628733 GCF_001194135.2 Octopus bimaculoides | reverse complement strand
CATGCATACATATATATATATATATATATATACATACATACGTACATACATACATACATGCATACATACATGCATGCATACATACATACATACATACAGACAGACAGACAGACAGACAGACAGACAGACAGACATACATACATATACGAACTGTTCAGAGGAAACTACATAAGGGCGATATTTAATAATGTTGCTGCAAGACACGTAACTCAGAGCTCACTACAACACGTTGATCTTCTTGATCATCTTATTGTACTCCTGGTATATTTCCAGTATTCTCAACCCGGCATACCACTGATCTAAAATGTTAGGAGGGATAGAAGGTGCTCATTTGACTCAGTCCTTCTTTACTATAATAAAACCTTACGCAAGTCAAGTCATGAATTTCTGGAAACCACAAATAAAAGGGGATCTTTCGTTGCATTGGTCAACGCATAACATGCATCTGCGACAATGAAATACCATCGCTTCCGTACTTTCCTTGTTCATGAAAATACATGAAAGTCATAGCATTAGCTGGAAAACTTGAATTTCTACAGTTGTCGATGAAGCTGCAGCTTCTATTGTTGATAGTTTTGACGGAAACTAGCAGGTGGAGATATAGTAATCTGTAAACACGGGAAAGGTATAAGTGTATGTATGTATGTATGTATGTATGTATGTATATGTGTATATAAGCGCATATATATATACACACATACATGCACACACACATGCCATGTATATTGTTTTTACTTTTAATGCACACACACACACACACATACATACATACATACATACATACATACATACATAGTTTATTTGAGTTAATCCGCTTCGGTAAAGAGGCTGCATTTAAGTTGCCATACACACTTTCCCCGGGCGAAAACATCTACTTGAGACCTCGGAGTAAGTGTCGACAACAACTTAAGCTGGAGTGCTCACACAAACAACAAAGTCAACATAGCTCAAAGTGCATACTGCTGGATTCTCAGGATTTATAGGTCTAGAGACACCCCTACCATTATTCTCTTCTCCACCATCGCCCGTCCTCACCTTGAATACTGTTGTCCGTTGAGGTCTCCGTACACGAAACAAAATGTTATAAGAATTGAAGCACCCCACAGATCGCTCAGAAGGACAATAGAAGACATAACAGGTCTTGATTATTGGGACCTCCCAAGAAATTCAAACATTATTCCCTCTAATGTTGCCTCGAGCGCTATTTCATTTGTATGGTGTGGAAAGTATTCCAACGGCACTGCCCAAATGATGCTGGCATCAACTTTAAAATTCAGACTTGGTCTCCGTGCCGTTCAACCTCCACAAAAATCATGTTCGCATCACACTAAGAATTTTTTTCAATTCAACTGGCCCTGCTCCCTTTAACATCATGCCAATTCACATAAGAGATCTCTTAACATTGAAGAGTCCTGAACGAACATCTCCAACAAATTCCTGATAAACCTTCTACACACGGATATATCTCTGCAAACAATAATTCTTTACTTGAATGGGCTATGGTGCCCAAAGAATGACTGTGATATGAAACATCATTAAATTTCTTCTCCAAGTTAGACATGGTTAACATGGACAACAAACATCAAGGTAGGACGAATATCTCAAATCATATAGAATAATTTAATTAGGGTAAATTGAAGTCTTAGAGCTGTTTGTGGGATAACCCAAGTGATAGGCGAGCATGTCCGTACGCTGGGTATTCCGTCAAATACGGACCAACCTCCATACCTTCTCGAAAATGATGAGCTGTGCACTTTATTCTCCTGTCTGTCTTCTTCTATTTTATTCTTTATTCTTCTAATTTATTCCTTATAAACTGTGAATTTCCCTGTCTAGAACTTTCATACATACTCACCTTGTCTCTGATGACGGAATACTCAGTGTACGAACATGTTAGCTTATCACTTGGGATATCCCAGAAACAGCTGTAAGACTTCAAATTTTACCTAATTAAATTATTCTATATGACTTGAGATACTCATCCTGCCTTGGTTTTTGTTGCCCTTTTCCTCCTAATATAATACGTATACCTGATAACACGGAAGCCTAATACAGATCCCTAGTTCCAGCCTATCTTTCTTTTTGTGCATGTATATGGGTGTATGTACCCATCCATATACATTATTACATATATATATATATATATATATATATATATATATATTACAACGGATATATAAGCATGTATACACACATATATGTACATATTTACATCTACGTGTGTATATAGATGCATATTCAGGTACAGGACGTTAGAAAAATGAACTACAGACAACGGAACGAACACATAGAAAAACAAATAGCCACTTGGATTAATTCTTCATCAGCTGCCTCTATTCTAAACTAGGCGTTTCGAAGATAAGGCAGGACGCACTCTTAGAATAGTTTCTTCCTGAGTAGTGGATCAACCCACTAAACAGAGAATTCCAAGGTAGCAAACACAAACCAAGACAGGAAATGGGAGGAATATGTGATCAGTTGCAAAATCACATAGAAAGAACTTTGGATTTAGGACCAAGCAATAACATCCTTCCTGATCAAGTCCACCTTCGACGTTTTGCAGTCACCGGCCATCTTAATCCGGTGCAACATACAAACGGCTGGTGAATGTAAATACGGAGAGAAAGCAACGATGAGACACGTCCTGTCAAACAGCCTGCTGGCTCTGGACAGATGTGCATGGCGTCACAACTAGAAGATCGAGGAGTACAATAGGAGAGAGTACCCGAAAGTGGAAAAGCGCGAATGGATATACTTCCAGAAGGAAGGAAAAGGACATAAGACTAGGTCTAGAAAAGTATAAGAGGCAGACGAAAGATGGAAAGGATACCGGGAGCTGGCCGCGGATATAGAAAGACAAGTAATATTCCCGCTCATAATAACAACAGAAAGACCGCATTTTTCTTCTCCGCATTATTCTTCTTCTTCTCCGCATTCTCCTCCTCCTCTTCCTCCTCCTCCT
>NC_068985.1:61621509-61625154 GCF_001194135.2 Octopus bimaculoides | reverse complement strand
ATATATATACATATACATATATATTTGCATATACACATATGTATATATAAGTATGTATATTATATACCTTTACATATGTATATATATGCATATATGTATATGTGTACATATCTGTGTGTGTACGTATATATTTGTATACGTCTGCTTCACACTTACCTTCTCTCTTTCTATGTGTGTATGCACACACACACACACACACACACACACACATACACACACACACACACACACACACACATGCACACACACACACACTAGCGCTCGCATACACACATATCGTTACCATATCGTCGCGTTATTGTTGTCATTAACTTCTTTTTCATAGTTTGAAACTTAATTTTCTCTTCTTTCCGTGTTTTTTGGTGGGATTTTACGTTGTTACAATATATTTCTAGTTGGACAAAATGTTGAACATATTTCACTTTCTCTCACACCTTCCTCTTCCCTTTTTCCACATTCCTTTGCCCAGGCACCCTCTTTTCTCACTGCAATATTTTACTGCAATAGTCTGACTTTACGTTGTTGCTCAGAAACCTGTGAGGGTGGCCGGCTCTTCCTGCCTACGCCCCCTCACTATTTTCTCTTTCCTTTTGTTTTGTGAGCTCTCGCCTAGTCGCCTTCATGTCTCGTATCCTGAAGATTATGTGGTTCCTTAATGGCTGTAAAATACCACCTACCATTCTTAGACTTTCATTCCCTCACTCTCTCCCTTTTCCCTCTCTCACTCTTTCCAATCTATCTATGCGTGAATTTTGTATTCATTTATTTATATTTTCAATTACATATTCATAACATATATTTATATATATTTTAACATTTCTTAAACAGATTCTTAATAGTGTCACACCATGTTTCCCATAGATAATTGTTGTTTAGCCTGACTATCTGATGATTAACTAACCATAGAAGTAAAGAACTTACCATATGCATATATGCATATATATGCATATATGTGCGTGTGTGTATATATATGTTTGTGTATGTATGTATGTATGTATGTATATTCTCTTTTAATTCAGAATAAATTTAGACTGGTCGCAAAGTTATAAAGGAAAGCATCTTGTTTTAACCATCATGCTTTAAATTTTAAGATGGTCTTGCAGGTTTTATAGTCCCAGATATCGTGATCTTTTGTCGCATATGAATTAAGGATTTACATTCTCTCCCCAGCATCCCAAGTTCAGATATACTTTGCACTAGACGCGTAGGTATGCTGCTCAAGCCGAAAGAGTATCTTGGGTACTGGATTTGCAAAGTCCTTGTCAATGGTCCATAGATGTCCTTTTTCTCTATGTACGTACGTATGTATGTATGTATGTATGTATGTATGTATGTATGTATGTATTATGTATGTATAGTAAAACAGAGGGGTCAAATAGATCTTGGCAAATTAACCAAGAAGCATCTCCACGTATCTTTGGTTAAACAGAGTACTCCGAAAAAAGTATTTCAGGCAATTCAGCTGTTTAGTTCAGCAGTCTCTATAGAGTTAAACAGTTGTTCACTGGTCTCGGGTAACCTGCAGATCAGTGTATGCATCAAAGGTATATCTGTTACATTTTACGCGGAATATTTAGTGAACAAAAACGAATGGATAGTTCAAAAAATTGTTACACATGTTTCAAATCAGTGGTGTATTGCAAATACGAGTCCATTACATAACTTTAGATAAAATTATGTAAATGATTGTTGTTACATAACCATTCCGTTTCCTTATGTCATATTTTGCCAAATATTTTAGTGAAATACAATATATCTAGTGGGGAAAAGAAAATTCGAAGCAAATCAAAATTCAATATAGGTTGGAGATATCCAATTTGGTGAGCAATCAAGCAGCTCGATTTTAAAGACAACTAAACTAATGTAAGCTTATCTTAAAGGGGATTTATAAAAGGGTCATATTCTATTTATATGCTGGAATTTAAGACTGAGAAAAAATTTGTTGGGAAGTTAATGACAAGTAAAACTGAATTGTTATCTTCAAAACGAGACAGCTGACCATTGAGCTTGTCTAAGCTTTCGAAATCTGGCGCCAGGACAAAACAGGAATGTATCTATTCTCAAGATAATAGATAAGAAATGTGGTCTGCATCTTTAAGGTATATATACTAAAAAAGCAGCATTTATGCATCATTAGCATAGAAAGAATGTACTTACAGTCTAATTTAACCGGAAGTGAAGCTTTGTAATATTTGTTTCAAATTTTAGCATAAGGCCAGCAATTTTAGGGGAGAAGGTAAGTTGATTAACATGATCTCAACGCTCGGCTGGTACTTATTTTATCGACCGCGAAAAGATAAAAGGCAAAGTCGGCCTCGGCAGAATTTGAACTGAGAACGTAAAGACGGACGAAATGCCGCCAATAATTTTTCCCGACCTGCTAACGATTCTGCCACCCTACTGCCTTGAAGCTTTGTAATATTGAGATTTATTTCTGTTTCCTTGATTTATGTTGTATTGTCATATTGTTTCATTAATGATGAGTCGTCGAAGGCACAAATATGCAAATAAGGCCATCCACCGTGGTATTGGCCTAATTTAGGACTGCCTTATATAGTAGCTGATCTGTGCTACTGATTAGGGAAAGAAGCTAAGAAGCCGAGTAGGTCTTTTTTGAAGAGCGGTCAATCACCTGTGAAACACTCCGTCACATAACTCCTTCCTTTTTTCTGCACATCGAAACTATAGAAAGAATATGCTTAGATTCTTATGTAACCGTGAAGTTTTATGTGTGTGTGTGTGTGTGTGTGTGTGAATATAAGAATGTATGGAAACACCACTCATTATTTATTATTATTGGTAATAACAAATTCAAAACTATTCAAGTCCGTATATGTGTATTCATACGTACTATATATAGCTTGTACTTGATTATACAGTATTTTGTTTGTTTTTGAAGATTTTTTTAATAAGTTAAAATGCGTGACCTATCTAATTTCCAACGAGGACAAATTGTTGGAGCGTGGATGGCTAGAACTTCAGTCACTAAAACTGTTGAATTGTTTAATATTTTGAGAGGCAGAGTCCCTAATGTCATGTTGGCATTCCAAAACCAAGGCAAAATCAGTTCTGGCCAGTATAATTCTGGGAGGAATGCAAAGCTCTCAGAAAGACAGCTGAATAGAAAAGCGTGTTGTGTCTAAAAAAACCATCTTGCCAACCTTGTGACAATCAAAACCATTAGTTGGGAGCTGCAAAAAGCTGGATACCGTGAAAAGGCTGCAATCGCTAAACCTTCTCCATCTACAATCAACACCGATCAGTGGAAAAAATGTTGTCTATACTATCAGAAAGAGTCAATGGCTCAATTGAACAATGTCATATTTAATGAATCCGTTATTTACCCTCTTTTTCCTACTTCAGACTGAGTTTATGTTGGGAGATAGCAAAAATGAGCAGAAAGTGAAGAACCGCTTCCCTCTACTATCGTTGTAGAAAGAATAGAAGCAAGTTTTACTTGAGAATGTCTCTATTTTCCATTAACAACCGATCAGAACCTGTATGAGTCAATTTCTTGACGTATTAAACTTATGATCGGTGCCGAAGATGAACCAACTCTGTATTAAATAACACTCCGTAACCTCTGTGTGTGTGTGTGTGTGTGTGTGTGTGTGTGTGTGTGTGTGTGTGTGTGTGTGTGTGTGT
>NC_068985.1:61619924-61621077 GCF_001194135.2 Octopus bimaculoides | reverse complement strand
TAAGCACGAGGCATGTTATATGCATTGCCTCGTGTTTATATGTTAATCTTGGCTTTCCTGCTGATGATAGCTGGCCTAGCAAATTATTTTATTTTGCTGAAAATAGCTTGAAACTATGGTACAGGAAATAGATGGTAAATGTTTTTATCTTTCATTCCCTTCCGAAATTATCCCTAATTGTGGTTTGGAGTTTGACTGCTCCTTCTAGCGGGTTAGATGTCCTATTATGGACATCTTTTATGTGTTTAAATGTACACTGTATGTACATATATATATAATATATATGTATGTATGTATGTATGTATGTATGTATATATGTGAGATAATAGTTTCACTTTAATAGTTTCAGTATTAAAGTGAAACTATTAAAGTGAAAGTATCTGACATTACAATAGAGAGATGTCATTGTTTCACTTCTGACACGTAATACTGAAATAGTGAAGGAGATATGATATTGCTCTGGGCTCGCACTAGTCAGGAAGTTAAAAAACAAAATTTGGCCTATAACACTGCATGGACCCTAAGTAAGGCATGTGTAAAATTTGAATGAAATTGGTTGTGTAGTTCTCAAGTTTTACGAATTCATACAGACACACAGACAGACAGACACACATTCTCATCTTTATATACATAGATATATATACACATATACATATAAATACATCATGCACAAACATAAAATCTGTGTAAAAAATTATTGTGTGCTCTGCGAAAGGCCTCTGTGGGTAGCGGTTAAAAAATGCGATCATGCAGCGGGACCTTTGTTACTGGATATATCAGATCATCCCATAAGTTCTGTTCGATTTTACCTTTTTTAAAATTGAAAGAAATTTAATAGTATTTTAGAATGTCTAATGGAATTAAAAATTACTTTTATGCATTTATGTACATTTAAAACTAATTAAATTTTATTTTACAGAATAATAGAATTAAAATTTCTTTGATTAAAACCCTTTCTAACATGGAAGTATCCAAAGAGCTTTTTAAGGCACATAATGCTTTATGAGTACAAGAAAGGAAACTCTACAGCCGAAGCGACTCGAAACATACACACAATTTACGGGAAAGAATGCTTGAATGAAAGAACTTGCAGAAAATGGTTTGCAAAATTCAGAAGTGGAGATTTCAGCCTTGAAGATGAAGATCGAACAGG
>NC_068985.1:61615414-61619586 GCF_001194135.2 Octopus bimaculoides | reverse complement strand
CGTAAACAGTGGCTTGGTAAAAGGGAAAAAGCTCAAGCACAACCCAGAAGGGAACTTCATGAGAAAAAGGTTCTTCTCTCTATCTGGTAGGATTGCAAAGGAGTAATTCACTTTGAACTGTTACCACCTAATGCAACAATCAATGCTCAAAGTCTACTGTCAGCAATTAGAGCGTTTGAACCAAGCTTTGAAGAAAAAAAGACCCGCTTTAGTAAATCGAAAAGGAGGGATGTTTCATCAGGACAATGTACGACCCCACACTGCAAAGATCATATCACAGAAGATCGAAGAGCTTGGCTGGGAAGAAATTTCTCATCCACCTTAATCTCCCAACCTTGCTCCTTCAGACTATCGTTTGTTTCGTAGTTTACAGAAGCATTTGGGGGACATAGCTTTCGCAATACAAGAGGAGGTCGAAACTGACATTTCAGAGTTCTTCGCTTTGAAACCAAAAGAGTTTTACATTGATGGGATTAAAAAACTTGTAAATAGATGGAAGAAAGTCATAGATAATGAGGGAAAGTACATTGATAATTAAATTTCAGTTAAATATAACATTTCATCACTTGCTTTCTTTATTCATAATTCGGACAGAACGGGATGACCTAATATATCTAGAAATCCATCAGTATCCGTAGAGTATATATCAAAACTATAAATAAGAGGAGGTGGATTAAATAAGTTGTATTACACATCCCTGCAACTCTTTCAATACATCATTATCCGCTGTTCATTGTTGAATATTACATATATTGTAAACAACATTGCGTTTAATGTCACTCAGCAAATAGCGGCATAGGCATAATGCATTTCCTCAAGTGAGTAGAGTAAAATGCTGTTAGATCACGTACATGTCAGTGAAAAACTCCGACATCAGAAGAGAATAACCGAGAGAAGAACAATAAACAAAAAATTAACCGGAACCAGGCAGCAGTATACAGAGACATGAGAGGAGGAGCAGTGAACATCACAGAAGCTCTTTCACGAGAAGAATTAGACTCCTTCCCGAGGAAAACCTGGAGTGAAGAGAAGGAGTTTCATCAAGATGCTCTGTGCCTGGAAGAAATCTGAAGAAGTTATTGCTCCTGCGTTACATCCAAGATATACAACATTAATGGTGAAACTCGTGCAACTGTGATCCAGAAACTCCAGGATGGAAAAACACCTGGAAGAGACTTGATAGTTGGATATTGGCACAAGAAGCTAACATTCTAAAGATCATATCCCGAGCAATTGTTAATCAACAAAAGTGTAATGTCAGAGGTGTGAGAGCGTAGGAGGAATCTAGTTTCAATGTGGCTAGACTACAAGAAAGCCTTTGACACTGTTCCCCACTCATGGATGCTAGAAGCCTTCAACATGCTAAAGCCATAGCTGACCTGACTTCATCGTGGGCCACCATCTTGAAATTAAATACAAAGAGTGACTATTATCACTGATAGAATACAGTATCGCAAAGGCATATTCCCAGGGGACAGCCTCTCTGTGATGTTAATACTTTCTGAAAACCCCTTGTCGTTCATGTTACGGAAGTCTGAAGGATATCTCACTGGTTCACAAGGAAATAGAAATACCAAGATTACACACTGTTCCTGAATAAAGAAAATTTGGACCGTAGAACTCTGCATTCAATAAAACAAAGGGTCGGGAAACACAGAGAAGCGATCCCCAGCAAATTTACAGTAATTTTCATACTAGACGCGGTCAGCTTCATCCTAGAAAAAATACATACCTTTTCTACGGTAAAACCTATATCCAAATTCGAGGCACATCTATGGGGATGCGATTTGCTCCAGTTTTCACGAACTCAATATTGGGATACTTGGAACAAACCTATATATAAAAAATTGAAGAGAACTACAGCATGACTATTAGAAGACATATAGAGGACACATGGAAAAGATATTTCGATGATTGTTTTCTAATTTAGACCAAATCCTTAGAAAATCTGGAAGAATTCAGCACCCTCCTCAACAATCTACATCTTAGTCTTAAATTCACAAGAGAAATGAGCAACACACAATTACCATTTCTTGACATAATGGTAATTAAAAACAACACCACAATCACAACTGATATTTATTACAAAAGCACAGATACACACCAGTACCTAAATTTCAAATCATGCCACCCAACACACACAAAACGCAACATTCCGCACTGTCTAGCCAGGAAAATTTGTACTATAGTAGATGGTCTAAATACCAAGAACGTAAGACTTATAGAACTCAAAGGATTTCTGCTCAAGCAAAATTACCCTTTCCTACTTATAGAAAATAGCATGCAACGAGCAAAAGAGATAGCTAGAGAACAACTTAGGACAACACGAGAAAAACGAACCCATCAGCAGGACACAGTACATTTTCTAGTAACATAATCCGCATCACTAAAACATCGTTAACATCATCAAAACAAATTTGCCAATCATGAAACAAAGTGAAAAATTAAGAACATAATAACTAATCAAACCAAGAGTAATGATAACAAATGTGGAATGTGTCAATACATGCTTACTGGTAGATCCATTAGAACAAAAAAATGGAAAGATTTTCGTAAATGCAGATATGAACTGCAAAAGCAGAAATTTGATCTACTGCATTAAATGCCCGAATTATATACACGCATTTAGACAAATGCGTGTGTGTGTGTGTGTGTGTGTGTGTGTGTGTGTGTGTGTGTGTGTGTGTGTGTGTGTGTGTGTAAATAATACAAAATGGGACAAGGACGCAAAACATCCAGACAGTTAGGTGGTACACGAAAGAGACAAAACATACAAATAGACGATACAAAGAAAACACGGACAGGTCATTCGGAGTTTTCTCTCTTCAGTCGAGATCCAGATTATCCTTTCAATTTCGGCTGGTTATTCTCGATATTGCTCCAATCTGGTCAGCTCCAAGGAAAAACTAAGCTAAGAGCATTAGATTCCTTGGAAGAAAGCAGCGAATGTATACAAAAACAAGAACGAAAAAAAACGAACAATGTTACACAAATACAATAAAAATAATAAAACAAGACATAACAACAGATGTCTTTCGACATAACAACAGATGTCTTTCGATGTCTTTCGACTAAGGACGAATTAAATTAAGCTGACATAATTTCGTGCTAATTTATACACATTCTACACAAATCATAACTAGAACAATTAGTAACATAAACTAGGGTTCATATAAGTATACAACTCAACTAAACTTATTATATAAGTAATTTAACTTATGTCTGCATTTAATTTTCGATCATCTAGGGAATTAACCAATTTTTTTGTTATCAGTTAATAACATCTTAAATTCATTAGTACATAATAAACAAAAAGCACTACCTATTCGATAAGATTTAGCTTCACAAATTATCTCCCAATTTAAATTGTACATAATATTTTTAGATTTTAGTTCCCATGAAAATATTATGTACAATTTAAATTGAGAGATAGTTTGAAACAAGTATAACAATAAAAGAAAAGAATTGATGCAACATATTTCTCTTTGCTGCATATAAACAATCTGCAAGATGCAATCCATACATACTTTTCTACGTATGTATGTATGTATGTATGTATTCTTTCTTATATACATACATATATGTGTGTATGTGTGTGTTTGTGTGTGTACATACATACAACATATATATATATATATATATAGATAGATAGATAGATAGATAGATAGATAGATAGATAGATAGATAGATAGACATAGCATGGTTGCAGTCAATTGACTGGGACAAATAAAAGAATTATATATGTGTGTGTGTGTGTGTGTGTGCGTGCGTGTGTGTATACATACATACATACATACATACATACATACATACATACATACATATATAACAGCCCTCACCGTTTGTTTTTACTATTTTGTTCTTACTGTCCAGTTTTTGTTACCACTTTAACTTTCCGCAAAAATCCCAAATTTTATTTCATTTGCTTTGCATCAAGGACTGTTTTAACGAAACCACGTCTTGTTCCTACCCTCGAAACGCGGAGTAGATAAAACAGGGGACAATTGATGAAGGAATTTTTCTGTATGTTGCCTGTCTCGTTTCTCTATTTGTTTCTTTCATTGTCCGAAAAAAAAGTTCCTTTTCCATGTTTTTTTTATGTTCCCGTTTTTTTTTACGTCTTATACCCATATATGCATGTATATATACATATATATGTAGTTATGTACATA
>NC_068985.1:61614721-61615404 GCF_001194135.2 Octopus bimaculoides | reverse complement strand
CGCTCTTCCACAGAAAGGAACACAGAAAGAAACAAAGAGAGAAACAAGAAAAGAAAAAATGTGCGTAGTTGTTAGCGATCTATCCGAATGCCACGCATCCATTTCCAAGTAAGTTTTATCTTAATAATTCTGATCCGCACTCTACACTCTCTATTCTCCTTCTATCACTATTCTTCTTTCTTTGTTTTCTTCTCCTCCTTCACCGTTCTCTTTCTCTCCCTCTCTCTCTCTCTCTCTCTCTCTCTCTCTCTCTCTCTCCCTCACTCTTCCTCCTTGACTCTCTCGTTGCTCACACGTGAACAGCGGCTATCGTTCTTTTTTCCTCTCGCTTCACAAAGATAAGACCTACTTTTGCCTGTCCGTTGTCATAGCTCCTTTCTCCAGCGTTCACCACTTCACCTCGTTATGGCTTAACAGCACTCACCGTTTGTTTTTACTGTTTTGTTCTTACTGCCCTGTTTTTGTTACCACTTTGACTCACCGAAAATATCATAAATTTTATTTAATTTGCTTTGCATGAAGGACTGTTTTAACGAAGTCGCGTCTTGTCCCTACCTTCGAAATGCGGAGTAGATAAAACAGCGGACAACTGATGAAGGGATTGTTCTGTATGTTGCCTGTCTCGTTTCTCTATTTGTTTCTTTCGTTGTCCGAAAAGAAAGTTCGCTTTCCATGTTTTTGTG
>NC_068985.1:61610584-61614142 GCF_001194135.2 Octopus bimaculoides | reverse complement strand
ATATATACATACATATATATACATATACATATATATGTATACATATATATTTTGCGGTTCGGCAAAAGAGACCAATAGAATAAGTACTTGGCTTACAAAGAATAAGCTCTGGGGCCGATCTGTTAGACTAAAAGGCGGTGCTCCAGCATGGCCGCAGTTAAATGACTGAAGCAAACAAAAGAATAAAAGAATACATATATATATACAAAAATTAATAAAAACAGCTATTTGCAATGTTTTACCGTAAAGGAAAATTATACATACGTACATACATACATACATGAACACCCACATGCACATACATATATCAAAATCTTTGACGCAAGTCACCTTCTGGTTTAGATTTCAACTCCAGTTCTAATACAATCCATATTTTATTGTATTTACTTCATTTTTCATCTTTTCAACTATCTTTCTTGTTCTGTTTACTTTATTCTATTTTCAGAATGTTTCCATTATTATTTCAGCAGGAAAGGCGTTAGATACCAGAAAAGGCGGTGCAAGAAATATATGTGTGTGTGTGTGTGTGTGTGTGTGTGTGTGCTGCTTAGTTACAACCTTTGACGATGTGTGTTCAAATATTGTTGAGGTTGGGTTAACGTTTCCTCCTTTCAATAAATTAAAATACCAGACAAGTACAGTGGACATTACCTCATCACACACGTCAGATAATGCGAAGTAGATATTTATCTGAGAGTTTATTACTAGTATAGCAGTTTTAACATTGACTTATCTATAATGAGGACATGTGTTCGAATTCCATTCACTCTTATTTCCTGTCAATGCTGGATATATACTTCTCAAAAAAAATAGTAAATAATTAAACATGTCAATACATTATTACAGTTCAATCCTCGTTTACTTGTCACTAAATCTATACTGGTCAATGAAGTGGTCTCTATGTAATCTCTTGAATTATTAGAAATAGCAGCAATATCAAATAGAATCTAGAGCAATTTTTAGGTCGATCTGAAGCTAAACTACAAAAAGTAAAATATAAATTCATCACTCCGGCCGTGACCATCCTGTTTTTCATTCAGACTTAATTCAAGGGTGATTCGGTAGCTGTTTCTATTAGGGAAGAGAAAGATTTGAAATGGTTGCTGGCTTTCCCCGAAGATATGAAACAGTTATTGTTGTTTAGTCCCAGATCAAACTTGATTAAACAGACCTAAGATCAAAAGCATTCTTGCCATAACCATCTCGTCTTTTAAGGATGTCTAGGATAACATTATCTGTTTAAGTCAGCTCTGTTTAAGTCAGCTGAGTTCGATTTCAGGAAAATTTGGCTGCTATCTCTGGAAGGTTGAGCAACCAGCTTGAGGCTGTCTCGGTGGCTCAATCTAAAACAGTGTCTAATAGAAGAGCTCAAAAGGAGATGATAAAAGATGGGGATGCGGGTATGAAAGTTGTGTAGTATTTTGGTAAAAGAGTGATGAAAATGGGGGAAGACAGAGAGGTGGAGAAAGCTGTTCCTTCCTATGTGTCAGTACAGGAATGTGGTTAAACGAGTGTATCAGTGTTAAACCTGCTCGACAAGAGGGAGAACAGACTGAGTGAGTAAAGGAATTAACAGAAGGAACAGGAGTTGAGGGCAGAGAAAGAGAAATTGACAGAATTGCAAGAAGAGGTTCGGGAAAAACTTCCCTTCTGGGTGCAGGCGAGAAGAAGGGTACAAATTTTCATCGCGTTGATCACACCTGTTAATTAAGGTGGTAACGATAAAAGTGTCCTTGCACTCGCAACACCCCACACATCCCACTCTCACTCTTGGGCACCGAAAATGCTTGCTACGTCACTGGTTGAGGCTGACTAGGCTAATAAAGGTATAGAATGTTTATAGTAGCAATGTACTAGTAAAGACTAGCAGCAGCAGCACTAGTAGTAGTAGTGGTGGTAGTGGTGGTTGTGGTGGTGGTGGTGGTGGTGGTGGTGGTGGTGGTGGTGGTGGTGGTGGTGGTGGTGGTGGTGGTGGTGGTGGTGGTAGTAGTAGTACTAGTAGTAGTAGTAGTAGTAGTAGTAGTAGTAGTAGTCAATATAATTGTAGTGGTGCCAAGATATATCGGGCCTTGCCTTCTTTTGGACAACAGACATGGACAGCTTTTAGTTTCCAATAGATAAACTTACCTAGACCTGTGTTATGTGCAGCTCCTTCGTTTCACAAGCCATACGGTGACCCCGCATCATACCCAAACGATACTGTCTATTATATAGAATTTGAGGATTTTTTCTGTTTGGCTGCCAATTTTCAATCTCTTCAATTCCTGCTCGAATAGATTTCATATTCGTTATAATGGGATATAGTTTTTTTCATTCGCAAAATATGCATTTTTTAAAAGACAGTAAAATATCTGAAAATCGGCTATAACAATGTAGCCTTCCAGTCTTATCGCTTTGAAGGTATGATGTTGTGGAGGAAAAAAATGGAAAAAAAAGTCACAGAGGTTTAAAACTCGAAAAGACTGTACAATTTTAGCCAATAGCGAGACAGAAATTCTCTGTGTTTAGCGGAGCGATGTCAACTTTGAAATTTAGAGCTTAGCGTCTGACCTGTTCTTTGTAGGTTTATAAATAAACAGAAATACTTAATAAAATCAACATGTAACATCTTACTGTTTCTTTTGTTTCTTCCTTGATTGTGTGGTTTAATTATTTTTTCAAATTTGTTATATTAATATATTTGTCTGCATGTGTTTACTTTATGCGTATTTCAGTATTATGTATACCTGTCATTTATTTGTGTACATCGTTAATATATAAGTGCATGTGGATGTATGTATTCATATATAAATTTATATGTATATTTATGCTTTCACTAACTGACGTACCCGGTAATTCCCGGGAAAGCGGGGCTTATCTCTTGGTTCCGTTCTCATAATTGTTTCGCTAATCCAATAACAACAGTACAAAGTATGTAGCCCTTAAAACGGTTTTTGTGCATTTATTGAAAATACCGAAATGTCTTACACAGGATCTTGTTTTTAGGAATTCTCAATAAGTTATGAATACCCAAATTGTGAAGTCAGTTATGTAATAACATGAAATTAGTAACCCGATAGTAAGAATTCAAATAAAGTAGCTCCGAAAAAGGCTTTAATGCATTCCCTGGGTATATAGAACATAGAAAGAAATACTACTAAGGTATGTATACTAAAATCGTGAAGCATGTTACGTAATAACAGGTTAATCAGATATGAGATAATAAACAATTCAAGGTAAATAACTCTGAAAAGGGCTTTTGTGCGTTCCCAGAGATTATTACCCTCAGCGACGCTAGTGTTGGCATATTCGTGAATAAGTCACTAACCGAAATAAGTGAATCTATTGTTTAGGAAAATGCTATTTACTTGTTTAAGGGTTGTACTGGATAAATTGCGAAAATAACTCTAACAGTTCAAATACTAAGAAATAAGCATACTCAATTTCATTTTTACCAAATAATTTAGGCAAATAAATGGGTTATTTCCTTGTGCTATATACAAGAATTCCTTCCAGAGGCGAATGGGTTATTTCCCTTGGATTTTAAAATAAAATATATTATATATATATATATATATA
>NC_068985.1:61609606-61610268 GCF_001194135.2 Octopus bimaculoides | reverse complement strand
TGTGTGTGTGTGTGTGTGTGTGTGTGTGTGTCTGTCTCCAAAACTCCAAAGTTGAGTAACGTTTTCATGCTTCGATTTGTGATCTCCGATAAGAATAACACTGGTCAACAATGAATTTGTCCCAAGGAGAAGAATACTTGTATCTCATGTTTTTGCATGCAGAATTCAAAAATAATGTTAAATAATCTGTATTACCCACAGTTTCTCTGTTCCATGATATTCCTCTCAGTTCCTGTTACGTGGGCTAAATTTCAGTTAAGCTGTTGAAATGTGAAGCTAACGGTTTAAGAAATACACCTAATTAAAATTTTTATGAACAGAATTAACCTAGTGAAATCATAAATCCAGCTATCTGAGTCAATGAGTCCCAAAAATATATGAAATAAAAAATATGTAAAAATAATACTAATACACAAAAGCACAGAAAAATATGTAATATACTAACACAGAAAAATTAAAACAAAACATGTAGGTGAAAAGAATCTCGTGGTGTGAAGAGTTAAGTGTGAAAAATCAACATAGACAACAGCGGCACAGACAACAGTGAACCACAACACAGCATGCAGTTGTTTATGGTAACAAGTTGCTAATGCCACGCTGTCTGTTGATTGGCTAAAATTACCCAAATTTCCCAACTTTATTGCCAAATAACATCAGATTCT
>NC_068985.1:61603835-61609502 GCF_001194135.2 Octopus bimaculoides | reverse complement strand
GGATCTAGTCGTCTTGCTATTGGCTAAAAAATACAGTCCTTTTTTCCGATTTAAGACCTCTGTAACTTTTTCCTCCAATTTTTTCTCCACAACATCATTCCTTCATAGCAATAAAACTGGAAAACTACATTATTATAGATTTTCAGATTTTTTTACTTCCTTTTAAAAAATGTTTATTTTGTGAATCAGTTTGACTAGATCCCAAATTCGCAAAAATTTTCTGAAAATTCCAAAAAATAAAAAAGTTGACAATTCGTGCTGTCATGCACAAAATGACAGTTGCCAAATCCTGTTTTCTGACTGGGTGAAAATCATCAAAATTTAAACCTCATTAACTTTTTTTTAAACAATTTCTGGAAAAAGTGAAATATCTCCTGAGATTCAGCTTGTAAAACTACATTAATAAACCAAATTTTAAAATTTTCAATAAACTTTGGATTTTCGAAAATTGGCAGCCAAACTGAAAAGATCCGGATTTGAAGAAGTGGTTATTATTTCTAAAGAGTCGTATAACCATGTCGGGGATCCACCAAGACACTAAATATTTCTTGACTCAACCAAACTGGGAGATGGGAATATTGCAGCAAGGTCCTTATACTCATAGCCAATAAGGAAGCCTCTAAATGGTCGCTATAAATAGCAACCAAATCTCCATCCAATTACATATTACAGTTTCAAATAAAGAATGAAATACCGCAATGGACAACGTGGTCTCGCATTAAATTTGACGGATGGTCATGTTTGGAACTCCTTTAATCTGGGATGATCTGGAACAGCTTTGACTAATTTTACACTGTTTCAACTTCTGTAATTTCTCAAGTATAAAGAAAAACTTACAAGCATTTCCAGATAGTTTTAATATCAAACCAAGGCTTTTTTTTTATTG
Organism: Octopus bimaculoides; assembly: GCF_001194135.2. Taxonomy (NCBI): domain Eukaryota; kingdom Metazoa; phylum Mollusca; class Cephalopoda; order Octopoda; family Octopodidae; genus Octopus; species Octopus bimaculoides. Next base: position 61,608,616 of record NC_068985.1, on the reverse strand, counting down.
TTTAATGTTTTATTTTATTTTCAGGCGACGAGTTGGTAGATTCGTTAGCCCTCCGGGGGAATTTGCTTAGCGGAATTTTGTCCATTTTCACGTTCTGAGTTCAAATTTCGCAATGGTCAACTTTGTCTTTCATCATCCGGAGTCGATAAAATAAGTACCAGTGGAGTTCTGGGGTCGGTGTCATCGACATTACCCTTCACCGGCAATTGCTGTCTTTGTGCCAAAATTTGAAATTAATATTTTATTTTATTTGAGCTGTCGACCATAATTAAAACTTGAAGCAGTTCAGACTGTTGGCCTCACTAATCTATCTTTCAGTTTGTATATACAAACATCAGTTAGTCTATATATCAGTTAGTATATACAGTTCAGTTAGTACATATACACAAAGTATATATGTCACTAAATATATACATTTTTAGTTAGTATAAATATACATACCAGTCAGTCTCCACAACAGTTAGTATATACACATCCAGTTAGTACACACATACACACATATACATTCTTTTCTTTTACTCTTGGCACAAGGCCCGAAATATTTTGGGTAAGAGGCCAGTCGATTACATCGACCCAGTATGTAACTGGTACTTAATTTACCGACCACGAATAGATGAAAATCAAAGTCGACCTCGGTGGAATTTGAACTCAGAACATAAAGACAGATGAAATACCGCTAAGCATTTCGCCCGGCGTGCTAACGTTTCTGCCAGTTCGCCGCCTATCTATAAGTATATACATCAATTTGTATATACACTTCCAGTTAGTATATATACATAAATCAGTAAGTATATCGTATGCTATCAGCTGTCTTGTGTCTACAATTATAACACTTGAAGTGATGATTCGACAATAATCTGAGAGCAATAGTTTGTACATCTTTAAATAAACAATAAATATTTCTGTTTATACTAGTGCAATAGCATAATACGATGTTTTCAATTGAGCTAATGGAACACATAAAACAGCCTGGCTATATCATTCAGATAAAAGTATTTTATTTTTGTTATCGTCAGTAACAAAGTCTAAAAAATGAGAATGTATTTAATGTGCTTTCTTTTATAAATGGATATTTCAAAGATTTTTTTAATGTAAGTAAACACACCCAAAGATGGCTTTTGACAGATTAGACCTGCTTTATTATTTTTTATTTTATTTCATTCAGCCACCCCCTTGACGCATATATTTAACCAATGTGTTTGACGGAAGATATTTATTTAAGTAGCTTCTTTGATATAAAATCATATAAACAGAACATCCATCTGACATGTGAAATAACACGAGTGACACCAAAGTAAATGCTAATGTTTCGTTTGATTCATGAAAACTGTAAAAAGACAATCCACAATGATACGCTCTCTGTTTCATACAATGCAGAGTATAAGAAATTATAATATGACTTTAAGTGAGGTCTTTTAGTTTGGTTCCGATTGTGAACAACGTGACAGTTTCTTGATCAGAAATTGTTAAGGGATTTCTTGAAGTAGATTTCTTGCTTTGGACTTTCTTGATGTTCATTTTGAATATGTAGCATCTTATCATTGCTACTTACCACTCGATGTTACAGCACGTTTGCTAGTTATTTCGTTTCCTGTATGTTATCATTCATAATGCTTTAGTTCATTAGTGATTATTGATTAAAGCAGTTGAGAATATTGGTTGGAATATTGAAGAGGAGGTTAATTAAAATAAGATAATGTATAAAGCTGAAGACATGGTACTCTGCAGGTACCATATCCATACCTTTGGATGAGACGTTCCACAGACACGAGCCTTTACGACGAATAGATACTCGTTACGGGGCACCTAGCAATATCTCTCGGCTCGTTTGCATTACCACTCCTTCGCTCGACCACCAACCTCGACAGCGGAAACGCGCAAACGTGGTGCCTTCCCACCGCGAAACAGGACTTCTCCGAGTTCAGGTTCGGAAATATTAACTTGATTTCCTTTCGATCGCGTTTTGTTAGTGGTTAGTTGGCGTGAAGGCTGTGGCACGAGTAGCAGCAACTGCAACAGCTAACATCAGCCGAAGCCGACAACTATGAAAACTACCACCGACTACAACCGACGACGTTGACGGACCCAGCATCTTTCGTAAAAGCACTCGTCCACTTTTTAGGACTGGCTGACCCATATTCGACCGCTGTTTACACGATACCCTTCTTCGCTTCAGTCTTCAAAGATCTTGGCTGAATATTTACTTAAAATCATAGACTTTGCAGACATAAAATTTAAAGTATTATGTCGCCATTTTAGAATAAAGATATATAAGAAAGTTTTATTTGCATATACAGTTCTATCAAGGCTAAATGTTGTGTTTCATTCAATTGATTCTTCAGTGCAACTCACTGCTAATTGGAATTGTTCGAGAATTAAGTGTGAGTGGAATATTAATTTACTGATTACTTAATTGCTGAGATTTCTATTGTAAAGTGGTGGGGTGCCGTTGTTGCTATTGTTGTATGTTTCAAACTTGGGCTAGGATCATATTAAATTATCTTTTATTCGTACGTAAAATTATAAAATATTTCATATCCATTTCTACTTTTAGCAAAAGTGGAAGTCATTCAGATATTTACGTATATAAGCACTATCAATTGTCATGGCTTCCGAAATCTCGTGAAGTAACGAGATTTTGGCGTCATGGTACTATGACATCACAGCAAAAACATGTCAATCATTTAGTCGACCTGTTTAATCTGATAGCTTGAAGCCAATCTCGATGGGATACTGTAAAAAGTCATAAATACTAACAATGATACCGATCTGGCTTTTAATATATTTTGTGATGTGTAACAGTTTTGTATCTCAGAGCTGCTTGCCTTCATCAAACGCCCATTACAAAGTGGACAATAAAACGGATATCTCGAGTTCTTCGTTGAATAAAAGGATATTATTATTTGCGGAGACATTTACATCTTTTCTGCGGAAATTTATTCTAGGGAATTCTCAAAATAAACTTAAATTTTGGAGACAAAAAAGGAAGACTTTACACGATGAAGACTCTATAGATAAATTAGTTTCACAAGTAAGAAATTTGACTAAGAAAACTAAAATAGTAAGAACTGGAAATGGCAATAAAACTAGTAATATAATGCATAATAACGTCTCAGATGTGGGAAATAATTTGTTAAAATCCATTGCTAAGTTAATCAAAGGAAAACAAACGGATGTAACAGTTCGTAATGATGAAGACAATCGTAAGAATATGTCGAAAATAGTTATATCGTATAAATATCAAGGTAAGAAGTCCAATGTAGACAAGGATGTTTATGATGATGAAGAGGAGGTAGATGAAGAAAAATTTGAGGCTGATAAAGAGGAAGAGGATGAGGAAGTAGAAGACGACGTAGAAAAGGAGAAGAAGGAAAAGTTAAAAAAGAGCGTCCTAAAAGAAATGAAATCCACATTAGGTTTAACAGCTAAAAAAAGAAAAAAAGATAAAACCTTTACAACGATTATTGTGAAACAAACCATAATTATTGACAACAAAACGTTACCGGTCGCTAAAACACGCAAAGTATATAAGACTAAAGTAAAACTATTAAATGGAAAATATAAGACTAAAGTAAAAATATTAAATGGGTTAAATGGGAAATATGGAAATTTCAAATTTCCAAAATCACATTCTGACAGAAAAGGAGTTCCATCATCGAAGCATACAAATTACATGCATAATATTTCCTTTCCACCAATATTGCCTTCAGCTAAAGGTAGGTAAAAAAATACATAATACATAAACCACATACAGAAGACTATATCATCATTATATTTTACTTCTCAGAGCCCTCGGTCTTACTTGCTCTAATTGATTTTGTCAGAGATCACAGGGTTCTTTTCACAAATTATAAGACCTGGTACTTGGATCCTAAGTATCATGGAAGATACTCAACACTGAAGTACCAATCTCAAAATCCTAGCTGTCCCCAATAGTGCAGTTGGGGGGGGGCATACTCAGCCCTCATATCAATTCCAGTTTCTCCGACATATTTCTCGAACTTGGTTGTTATTGCTCCGGGTGTCCCTACAATTACTGGGATAACAGTCACTGTCCTCATTGCGCACAGTCATGCAATTTCGTCTTCTAGAATTTGTATTTTTCCACCTTTTCTAGCTTTTTGTCACCTACGCGTGCATCCTCAAGCATGGCAATATTTATGACCTTACTTACCTTTTTCTTTTTATCAGCCACAATATTGTATGGTCTCCGAGTATCAATTAAGGATTCACATTGGATTGTAAAATCCTACAAACTCTTATATTAATTGTTCTCATGTTCGTACCACTTCTGTGCTCTTTCCAGGACGTACCTTTCACACAGACTCCAGTGAACAAACTTCGTCAAACTTAGTTATCGTGTCTCCTTTTGTAACACTTTTGGAACAGTTTTCTACACTTACATGTGAGATAGTTTCGTTTGTTTGCTACACTTACTTACATGTGATTATTATTATCATTATTATTGTTCAGTAGTTTTATTTTTATAACGTGCTTTCACTTCACTACCGAGCGCAGCTCTGTGCGCCTTGGGTATGTGCTGCGGTTTGCTGTGGTGCTCTTATGTTTACTGTACTGAAAGTGTTTTGCGTAGAATGTGTGCAGTACCCAGTAATGCAATTTTCTGTATGTTATATATATTTGTGAGTCCTGATGTTTTTGTTATGTATTTGTCTGAATATTTTTTTATTATACCTAAGGCACCTACTATGATAGGAATTGTTTCTGTTTTTAGATTCCACATTCGAGTTATCTCTATTTCCAGGTCTTTGTATTTTGAA
>NC_068985.1:61598718-61602689 GCF_001194135.2 Octopus bimaculoides | reverse complement strand
CTCTGTTTTTAGTATTGATCTAACTCGTCTATAGTACTCTTTCTTTATTTTTTCTTTCATTTGTGTATGTTGTATCCTATCTAGTTCATTGACTCCTAAATACCTGTATGGTTGGCTTTCGTCTAGTTCTCTTATTTCATTGGCTTTATCTAGTGTTATATTGCTGCTTTTAACTAATTTTCCTTATTATTATTATTATTATTATTATTATTATTATTATTATCATTATTATTAAGGCGAGCTGGCAAAATTGTTAGCACGCCGAGCAAGATGTTTAGTGGTATTTTGCCCGTCCCTACGTTCTGAGTTCAAATTTCGCTGAAGTCGACTTTACCTTTCATCCTTTCGGAGTCGATAAGAATAGTACCAGTTGAACACTGGGTTCGATGTAATCGACTCATCCCTCTCCCAAAATTGCTGCCCTTGTGGCAAAATTTGAAACCATTATTATGACGATGATGATGATGACGGTGAGCTAGCAGAATCGTTAGCACCCTGGATGAAATGCTTAGTGGTATTTCGCCTGTTGCTACGTTCTGGGTTCAAATTCCGCCGAGGCCGACTTTGCCTTTCATCCTTTCAGGGTCGAAAAATTAAGTACCAGTTACGCACTGGGGTCAATGTAATCAACTAGTCCCCTCCCCCAAAATTTCAGGCCTTGTGCTTTCAATAGAAAGGATTATTATTATTATTTACAATTGATGGATATTTGTCATCTTGTTTGTTGTTAACACAAAGTTTTGGCTGATATACCCTCCTGCCTTATTATTATTCAGGTCACAGGCTGGAATCGAACTCGAAAGCTTGGGGTTAGTAGCCCGCACTCTTAACCACTACGCCATATGCCCGTGTGTAATTACGGAGTGAAATTTAGGGCTTATAAATCTAATATTTTCCTATCCTTTCTTAATACTGGTTCCCATATGCTATTCATATCTGCACTCGGTCTGCTTAGGAGGTTGTTGTGTCCTAGCATCTATGCTGCTTCTTTCAGTTTTCGTATTTCCCAGTGGTGTTCTTTATCTATTATTTTAAGTTCATCCCACAGGGGGAGGTGGTCTCCATTTTTCCATACATGATCAGCTATACCCGATTTATCAATATCTCCTCGTGTCACAGCTTTGCGATGTTCCTTTACCAGTGGATTCATGTAAAGCTAGAAGAATAGCGGAAAGGGCAGAACATGCCCTTGTCCGTGAGAGAATCCATTACAACCGTTGGAAAAAACATCAGCTAAATAACGAAATCAAAGAGAGTTTATCTTCATTACTTGGGAAAATAACCAGAGATGATGATAGACAGAGAATCCAACGAGGTCTAGAAAAGTCCTATATGAAAGAATTTGAAATGGGGAAGACACGCCAGATTAAGAAGTTTATGAAATTCGAAGGTCAGATAATGAAGTCTGAAGTCCGTCACCCACCTGTGAAAGCAGTAATTAATGTAAGTAGCCGACATTTAGAAAGCTCTGAAGAAGCAGTACTAAAGAAAAGTCTCAACTTTGCAACAACCATTCAAGCGCATTCCATACTTGGACATAATATTGAAGAGATAGCCATAAAGATACCAAAAGCTCAGGGAGATGAACTAAGGTGGAAAGTGAGACAGGTACTAGAAACAGCGAAACTTTCCAAAACAAACATCACTAAGGAAGAAAAGTTTGCTATCAAAAGACTACAGAGTGACAATTCCATCATAATACTTCCAGCGTACAAGGGAAATGCTACAGTGGCGATGAACAAGTCTGACTAGTCGGAAAAATTGGCAAGTCTTGTAAGTGATGGTAGCTACAGCAAAGTAAAGAAGGACCAAACTCTGAAAACAGAGAGGAAGTTGTCACAGATCTTGATCAAGAACAAGGATCACTTTACAGCAATGAAATACAGACAACCGACTCAACACTACAGCAAACTACGATAGTTGTACTGTGTCCCTAAGATTCACAAGGATGGTATTCCATTAAGACCTATAGTGAGCTGTAGAGGTTCAGCATGTCATCTACTGAGTCGCTTCCTTATGGATATAATCAGTCCGTTAGCAGAAAAGTCAACATCGTACGTGAAGAATTCCACCCACTTCACAGAACTGATCAAGAATAACTCCATTGAATCCAACCAGATGGTGAGACTAGATGTGATAAGTCTGTTCACCAAAGTCCCAACTGGTGAAGCACTATCGGTGATTCAAGAAAAACTAGCGACAGACACCCGTCTAAAAGAACGTACTAGTATACCAATAATAAACTTGATGGAAATGTTGACCTTCTGTTTAGAAACTACCTACTTCAATACGGACACTGATATATATCAGCAAGAAGAGGGTTCGAAATCATCACCGATAATAGCCAATATATACATGGAATACTTTGAGAATTTGGCTTTAGGATCAACACCACTAAGACCAACTCTATGGCTGCGATATGTTGATGACACATTTATACTCTGGCCCCACCAGGAAGATGTCCAAGTGCTGTTAAATCATGTGAACTCAATAAAGCCATCTATACAGTTCACAATGGAAAAGGAAAAAGACAATCAGCTAGCATTCCTGGACGTATTAATAACACGCACCAAGTATGGATTCAGGACATCCGCATACCGCAAGCCGACATTCACTGGACGATACCTCAACTTCAATTCCTACCATCCATACAGTGTTAAAGAGGGGGATTGTTCAGTGCCTAAAACATCGAGCAAAGAATATAAGTAGCGATCGTGATACCCACCACGAAAAAAATTATCAAGCTCAGTAACAATCTGTTAAGAAACAACTACTCCAAAAACATACTATCCACTCCAATTATGAAGAAAAGAGAGGATGAAGCCAATGAACTGTCTACCCTATGTGAAAGGCCTCTCCGAAAAGATGCAGAAGATATACCGCTCATTGACATCACGACAGTATTCAAGAGTAATACAATACTTCGCAAATATCTCCGAGTAAAACCACCAATAGAAGAGAATATGACAAAAACTGCGTGTACTCCATCCCATGCAGCTCTTGTAGGTTATACAAAGGCGAAACATGTCGCCCCCTCAAAATAATGATAGAGGAACATCGCTAAACTATGACACGGGGAGATATTGATTTATCAGGTATAGTTGATCATGTATGGAAAAATGAACACCGCCTCCCACTGTGGGATGAACTTAATATAATAGACAGAGAACACCAGTGGAAAATACGAAAACTGAAAGAAGCAGCATATATGCTAGGACACAAAACTTCCTAAGTAGACGGAGTGCAGATATAAATAGCATATGGATACCAGAGTATTAAGGAAGCAAAGCAAAATATTAGATAAGCCCTAAAATTCACTCCATAATTGTTCACGGGGATATGGCGTAGTGGTTAAGAGTGCGGGCTAACCCCAAGCTTCCGAGTTCGATTCCAGCTTGTGACCTGAATAATAATAATAATAATAATACCAAAAAATACCTTAGGAATGAGAACCCAGGTTCGAAATTTCCCCAAGACACCTGATGACGGCTGGAGGGTGTATCAACCGAAACGTTGTATTAACAATAAACAAGATGAGGACAAATATCCGTCAAATGAAAATAATGTACCTAATTCCTCATCTCTTAGGTATAGAACTGTATTATTATTATTATTATTATTATTATTATTATTATTATTATTATTATTATCATTATTATTATTGTTATTGTTGTTGTTATTAAGGCGGCGAACTGGTAGAATCGTTAGCACGCAGAGCAAAATGCTTAGCAGCATTTCGTCTGTCTTCACGTTCCGAGTGTAAATTCCGTCGAGGTCGACTTTACCGTTTATCCTTTCGGGGTCGATAAATTAAGTACCAGTTGAGTACTGGGGTCAATGTGATTGACTGTCCCCCTCCCCACAAAATCCAGGCTTTGTGCCTGTAGTAGAAAGGATTGTTATCATTATTATTCGCACAGTATACAATATCGTGAGGTTGTTGATTGGAGATATTGTGCCTACCGGGGGGG
>NC_068985.1:61589751-61598708 GCF_001194135.2 Octopus bimaculoides | reverse complement strand
TTGTACTGTCTGTCAAAGTACTGTTATTATTATTATTATTATTATTATTATTATTATTATTATTACTACTACTACTACTACTACTACTACTACTACTACTACTACATTTGCTGGGGAATACGTCAGAAGTGTTTTCGAACACACTGAGCAAGTCCTGTTTAAAATATTGTTTTTACCCGTTTGGTGCTGCTTTTACGTAGAATTTTTGTTGTAATTTGTCAAGAACACCAGTAACCTATTGTTGGTGCTCTGTGGCTGTTTTGCCCGTAAGACGCAATATGTTTGCCTCCCCTAAAAATTCACTCAGCTGGGCTTTAAAAATAAAACTCATTACAAGATGGCGGCGTCCAGCTTTAAAGCATTCAAAAAGAAAATAGCCCTCTTACAACTGAAAACTTCCCTTTCCTTCCTTCTCTTGTGTGTGCATGGCAATCAAACAGTGCGGCGGCGGAGGCAACGGTAACAATAACATAATCAAAAATAAGGCAGGCGAAGGCGAAGGGACAACGGAGATGGTTATAGTTCAAAGTTCATCTCGTGTAACGGTGAACAGTAGCAGCAGCAGCAGAAAAACAGTAAAGCGACATCAATTGCAGCAGTAGCAACGACAACAGTCGCGGTAGTAGGGGTAGTGGCAGCTTTGACATCAACAGTGGCGATAACAGCATCACCAGTACCGGCGTTAAGAATAACAGCAAAGTGGAAAAAAGTAGTAGTAGTAGTGGTAGTAGTAGTAGTAGTAGTAGTAGTAGTAGTAGTAGTAGTAGTAGTAGTAGTAGTAGTAGTACAACTCCACCAACAGTAACAAGTAATGTTTCCTTCGCCACCTAGAAAAAACTTTTTGCTCGCTCTCTAGAGGATAAAACCTGTCGAGTGCGGCTAAATTAAAAAGATTCGAGGGGAGAAAGGTGGAGCCGGCTCCGTCTCCTGAGACACAATCTGCTACAGCCAGAAAAATAGTGTCTTATGGATGCATTATCCTCAAGTCTCGCATCTGGCCACAAAGTCCTGATTGAAAGGGCCCTGCACGAGAAATAGCAGGACATCGGCCATATATCGAGAGCAAGCTGTTCGGTGGAGTGGAAGTCTTATTTAAGACTGAAGCCCTGGTAATCCAGCACACTTCCCTACATATTTAGGAAAAAGGGCAGTGAAAATTACCATACAAGGGGTGCCACCAGAACTAGATTTGTGGTGGATTCTCGCTTGTGTGATATTGGACGAGAGTGAAACTCTCCTGGGGGTCAAGAGATCAAGGAGGGGGAACTGGACCAGGATCACAGAGGCGGTACTTCTCCATGTAAAGCCAGACCAACTGGAGAGGATGCCAGACCTGATCTCTCTACCCACTAGAATAGATTTAAGAGCGAGTGTGGTGGGCAGATGATCGAGATTCCATGTCTATGGAATGACGGATCATCTACTGGTATTCTGCCCATGCAACAAAAACAAAAGGAAAGGAAGGAAGGCCCCACCGCTGACATCTACAGCAAGACAAGAAAAGTGCAGCAACAACAGCAATAGTGACTAGTGGATCACAAGAAAAATCACACCACCAAAATCCACGACACCAACAATGACGGATCCAATGGTGGCCCTATCTGCGGCGGAAGGACCGGTTGCAGCAGCAAAAGGACAGTAGCAGAAAGAGCAGCAGAAATGGCCCCAATAGAACCACCACCAACATCGACAAGAATATCAGCAGAAAAGACCACTCAAGGTCTCAACTCAGCTCTCCATCTCCCCCTCTCACATAAACACTCACAAAAACACAAACATACACCTGCCCATATCTGCGGGGTACTCCACAAACTCTGGATTCCCCACATCTCGAAATAAAGACGAGGAGAAACCCCGTAAACAGAAAAAAAAGAAAACAGGAAAAACGCTTGGCCCCAGACTGACACACACACCGAAGGACGCAAAGAGCGCTATCTTAGCAAGTAGTCACACCTACAACAGCACCAACCTCACCAGCTCCACAACCATCAACACAACCAACGCTGCCATCACCAGCACAACCAACACTATCACAACCCTACCTCACACCAAAAGAGAAGGCTTACAAAAGAACAGTTAGCCATACAGACTCCAAATTTCGTGTTATTGAGGGGAACCAACAAAGTTTTGTTGGTCCTCATAGCTCGGGATAAAGGAATTGAGAGAGGGGTGCAATATATGATATCAGCACTTTTGAAGTCCCGAAAGAGCTATTATTAGTGCGCATGCCGCTATCAATATCTAAAAACATTGGGTTGGCTTTCCCCCTACGACCTGAGAACCCCTAATGTAAAATCCACCAACAGACTTTTAAGAGTCCCCAGAGGAACTGCAACCAGAGCCGGGGGGTCGGACCATCTGGCTGTCAACAACACGTAAGCCCACTCGTTTCCTTTCTCTCAATTCTTTCCGACCAACAAGACGATTATTAGACTAGGTTGTATAAATGTTGATGGCATGGGGTCGTCATGGAAACAAGATATCTCGCTCAATGACTTCCGGTCGCTAGGATTGGATGTGATAGTCACCAGGGAGACCAGAGTTTCGAAAACGCGCACACTATATCACTTTTTGACGATCTACTCAACTCTTGCTCGACCTGTAATGGAAGGCGGGGTGGCAGTGCTATTTAGGAAAGGCCTAGATTTCGAGGTACGGACGATGTTACTGGACCCGGACAGTAAGTTGGTGGTCCTGGATGTGAGCAATAGCGAAGGTGGTACTTTTAGACTAGTTGCTGTGTACACCCCGACTGAGGTGGAACAGCCAGATTTCTTCAGACGTTTTGAGGTTTTCCTTGGAACGTCTCGCTCTTTAATGTTGGACGATTGGAAAGCCTTCTTAGCTAACGCACGCCTGGGGCTAGCCGATAGGAGATTGGGGTGTAAAAGCTTCACAAACCTATCAGTCGTTTCTAGTTGTCTGACAGGCTCCGATTGGATTTCCTGAATGCGCCATTGTGAACATGGGCAAATAGCATCGGGTCTTTCAGATCGTATTTCGATAGAGTATTTTGTAGGTAGCATAATTTGTTCGCAATTCAAAGTCGTCGACTAGTCAGACCACAAATTTGTAATCTGTACGGTTGACCTAGATAGGATCCATAGACAGATCCCCGGGTTCTGGAAGTTGAACGCGTTTTTCCCAGAGAGTCAAGCATTCAGAGACCGAGTTAGTTAGCAAGATAATCCATCGGAAGTTGCCGGGTACAATCATCAACAGCCGATGGTCGATAACCTTGAATAGGTCTACAAGAGTAGAGTTGGTGGGGTTTAGTAAATAAATAGCGTTGAAGGAATCTAGTATAGAGGAAGACCCAGTTAAGAAGCTAGAAAAAGCGCTTAAAAGAGACATAGCGATTGACGTGCTTGGCGGCGAGATTGGCTCTTGATCAATTCTTCAATGCCAAACACAAAGGTTGCGTTGTCAGAGATAGGGCGCGTGCGCTAAGACACGAGGGAATGAAAGCTGTTCGGTGGACCCAGGTGACAGAGGCGCTACGTGCCAACAAAGCCATAATTCGGTCTTTGACGGGCTGGGACGGTTACTCGGATCCAAGCAGTTGTGAGCGGAATTTCAGCGGTACTGAACAGAGTGCGCGGTGAGTCGTAGACGGGAGTGGATTTCAACTATCTCGGCGGCATTCCGCGCCTTTCAGTCAGGGATGCGGAGTTCTGTGAAATGCCGATAACAACCGGAAACACACTGGACGCGATGACTAAGTGCTCAAGGGTGAAGTCTGCCCATTCAACCCCTGAATTTTCCATGGGAATGGAAATAATGAAGCTACCTGCTCCACTCCCTCAATATGGATTTTTATTCGCATTCATAGTAACTCAAGTTGCTAACCGTGCGGTATAAAAATATTTTTTCAGCTTATCGAACTTCGATGTGGGAAACGCCTACAACCTTCGACGGCAATAAACTATTATTGATACTGAACGTTGTTTTTATACTTACCACAGACTGTTCGAAGCTTACTAACTTCCTACACTTAGATCATTGGATCATATAATTACATATCGATAATCTTTGTTCTGACTCCTATGAACATTAACAATGTGGAAGACATGTGAATTGAAAAAATCCTCAATTTGGATATATGTGTGTGTGCGTGTGTGTGTATGTGTGTGTGTGCGCGCGCGTATGTGTGTATGCATGCATGTATGTATGCATATCTATGTACGTACTACACACACACACACACACACACACACACACACACACACACACTCACGCACACACACAAATATATCCATGTTTATACTATACATACACACACATCTGTACATTGTACAAGAAGCTTAATTATGTCGGTGTCTGAGCGTGTGTTTACTGAACTACTTATAAAGTCAATGTAGTTTGTATTTCATTACATTTACTGCTCGCATCAACTGTCGTGACTTCATGTAATGAATCAATGATGAGATACGGGCCGCTTGCCTTGTTCCACTGCTTAAGTTCGTTTTAGTGTAGTAATGACACAAAATTAATTCTCAGGCTCGTTGTTTAAACCGACTAGAAGTGGGGACTGCTGTGTCTATAAATTTTAGACTTAAAAAGACTGTTTGACTATGAAAGTAAACCTGAATGTGATTTTTTTTTCTTTTAAATCCACAGCTAGTAATACATCCTGGTGTAGATCTGAAGCCTGTCTTCAGACAGTATTTTCATTATGAGTCCGTTTGGTTTCAGTTATCATAATCTTCATACATAAATAATTAAATAAGTAAATAAAGTTATATCTGCATACTTTTAGTATTCCTAAGCATATGCAGATAGAACTTCAGCCCCGTCAGGGCTTTTTTTTCAGAAGGTTGGAAGAAGCTTTAACTGTCTAATTTGTTAATTAATCCATCAGCTCCCTTTTTTCCCACATTTTCAGCGACCATGGTTCGACATCTCGAATAAGGGAATCCTGTTGATTAGTTAAATAAGGAAACCAATCGGTTCTAAATTTCCGAAAATTCTTACCTGTGCCTAGACTAGTTATATTTGGATACATGTCACAAATCTAGATACGTATGGAAATAGATAGATAGATAGATAGATAGAAAGATAGATAGATAGATAGATAGATAGATAGAGAGAGAGAGAGAGAGAGAGAGAGAGAGAGAGAGAGAGAGAGAGAGAGAGAATTAGATAGATCTCCCGACGTTTTAACGCTTGTTCTCTACAAGTGTATGAATAAACACCAGTTGCTTATTACATTCTTTCTCCGAGCTAAATTCAGAAATGTATACTGGGTTCATTTAACCTTGGAAATATTGGAAATCTTGAGAATCTTTTTAGTGCTATCAGAAAATGTCTATTTAATTATGAATTTCAGCTGGACTGCGAGTTTCGGTACTGCACTCTTCAGAGATATGTCTCTTTAGTGTCCCATATTGTTTGTTCATTATCTTAGTCTGGGATAAATTGAGGCTTTGTACTTTTTTCAATCATCGAGTCGTATCGGAGGACAAAGCTGACTGATTTATAACAGATCACGAGAGAACGTTGTATCTATGAGGAAGTATAAATTGGAAGTAAGTGCGGTAACTGAGATTTGGCAAAAAGATTTCTTCCTTGGGCAGTCAGGAATTACTATGGATGTGGATGTTAAGTTTCAATCATTAAGGGGCTCAATGGTTTTGGAAGATTGATAGGAATAGATCCTTGGAATATGTATGAAGGTCCATGATAGAAATGTTTATATTTGGGTGCTGGTTTATATAAAACCCATACTTCTATAAAGGGTCTATATAAACCACGTACTTCTATATAGGGTCTATATAAACCTCATACTTCTATATAGGGTTTGCATATAGAATCTTTCTAAACCATGAACTTTCATATCGGGTCCATATAAACCACACACTTTCATATAGGATCTATATTACGAAAGATAATATTTTTGCAACAATGCTGGACTCGCCAACATTCCTTAAAGATATTAATAGATGAAGCTCTGAAAACGTCTGTTGTGCTGTAATCATTCCGTTCCCTTTATAACTGAATATTATGGTTGAGTAGCATGAAACGGAGGTAGATGGCTGGTGTTCAAACTTGTTTTCATTTTTTTTTTTCTTTATCCCCGTATCGCGGTTGCTTACTTGGTTGGCATGAACACTTTGGAAAAGGGTGGGTATATTACCCGAAGACGAAAACCTTCAGTAGTACCCCAAAAACATAACGAGTTACGGAACATTACTTATCGAAATGTAATATTTCATTAATTGCTTGTCTTATATTTTCGTAATCTTTTTTCCTGAAAGGTTCTCTCTTATTTCTTATCATCAACTGATTTTATGTCGTACAACATTGAAGTTTGAACATTCATCTCCACCCCACCCCTAAACACCATCTCCACACTGCACCATATCAAGTTACACCCTCTGGAGTTGTTTAAATTTTAGAGCCTTAGAGTATGATGTTTTTTGTTTTTATTTGGTTTTCTTTTTCTTTCTTGAACCAAGAAAATATTTCCTTTATTGCAAAGATTCTTGTAATTTTTGTTAGCATTTATTATTTTAACACAGATTTCATGAAATGTTTGTTGAAAAATAAAATTCTGTTTCTATTCAAATAGATCATTTGGTAAAATATCTCCAAAGAAGCAGAGTGGATAAGTTGAAAGTCTGGCGTGTTAAGCGTCGGGTTCAAAATAAATTGTTTGTTAATGGTGGCGATGATGATGATCGTCTGCTATTAGTGAAACCCAAATTAATGAAGCCTTTCAAGTTTCATTCAGAGGCAAATATTGACTTTCACATAAGATCAACCAATTTCACTCAAGATGAAGTGCCAGTGGATATCAGTATTGACAACACTCATTCGAAAACATCGGGCCAAAGATAACATTAGTCAGAAAATTGTGGTCGGCATCGTATTATCTTTAATAAAACGAGAAATGTAAAGATATATTTTCTTAAACAGATATGTGATTTTGCTGACTCGCTTGAAAATTTTGAATAAAATTTATAATGTAAATACATTTAATTCATCATTTTGTACAGGAAAACATTTGACAAAATAACACTCTTCATTTATATTACCACATTAGTACCATACCTAAACGTAGTTGCTGGGTCTCAGTACAGATAGATAGATACATGCATACATGCATACATACATACATACATACATACATACATACATACATACACACACACACATACACACGTACTCACATACACACACACATAGATAGATAGATAGATACATACATACATACACATACATACATACATACATACATACATACATACATACATACATACATACATACATATATATGTATATATATATACATATATATATATACTACCTTAAAAGCCGCACTCCGTGCAGACCTTTTCAGGTAGCTCTTGCGGAGGGCTAATTAGGCCTTCGGCCAAAAAGAATGAAAAGAGAGAACTAAATAGCATGACTATAATACGTCTATAGTGAATATATGCGTCGGTGGTGTTTGATCAGAGGTTAAAGACGGATGAGGATTAATTCTGTAATCCAATCATTATATTTTTTTCAGTCCCAATTTGAATTCCTACTGTTGCCCAATTTGTCCTAAATTTCAATATCTCGACGAAGCGAATGTCATTTATCTGCCCCTTGATCTCTGACGTCCTCTGACAAACGCTAACTATGATGGCGTGAATCAGCCAAGCTTTGCCTGCTAGAAATAGCGACCCAAATGCTTTTAAATCAGATCCCAATGCAGGATGTTCAAGAACGAAACGAACCGCAGACTTTCAATTCCGGAGTCATCCTGATTCCAAAATGGTATAATATGTCTATGTAAGGCAAATGTAGACTGAGATACAGTAGCCAGACAGACAGAATTTCACGTTTATTATTATCATTATTATTATCATTATTATTATTATTATTATCATCATCATCATCATCATCATCATCATCATCATCATCATCATCATCATCATCATCATCATCATCATCATTATTATTATTATTATTATTATTATTATTATTATTATTATTATTGCCTTTATACAGCTTCTAACGCTGGAGATGTACTACGGTGTCACTACCAATGAACTAAGAATACACCTCTTATTTTTCGAGATCCTTCCGGAGAATTTAGCGGTTCCAAGCAGTGTTGTTTTCTGCAAGTGCTCCACCCTTATTGCAGCCCCTATTTGTTCCATGTACTTCTCGAGATTTTTACTCACTGTTCCCAGGGCTCCGACAATTATTGTTACTACTACCACCCTTTTTAGCGACCACAGCTGCTTTACCTCCCAAGCTAACCTGGCGTACCTATTGACTTGTCTTTCTTCCTTATCGCATACCTTGTTGTCAGCTTAGCTTGGTTTCTTTCTCAATTAAGATTATGTCTGGTGTCCTATTCTCTATCTCACGATCGCACTGAATCAGAAAATCCCATAGGATCTTTGCATTATCATTTTCGATGATGCCTTCGGGATTGTGGTTGTACCAATGTTTTGCTCTGTCAAGTCCATACTTGTTGCAATGTGTCCAGTGGACAATCCTTGCTATATTGTCGTGGCGTCTCTTATATTCTTTCTGGACTAGTGGCGTACACTGACTGGTAATATGCCATATGGTTTCACTATTTTGTCCACAGATTCTGCACTTATCACTTTCTGATGTGTTGCCTACTCTGTATTTTATGTAGCTTGTCCTTAGTGCTTGCTCTGGGGCAGCACAGATTGGAGCCTCCGTTTCCGGTTTTAAATCGCTTTTAGTCATCCATAGCCATCTTTTTTCTGTCTGTCTTATCTTCAGCATCCATATGAAATTGTCCATGCATTCTTTTCTTGACCCATCTATTTTCAGTTTTAATCGTTTTCAATTGCTTGTAAAGATTACAATTATTATTATTATCATGTGAGAGAGCAGTGAAAGCCATCAAAGTGACACTGGGGTAAAATATACGAAGCCCATTATACCCATCATGACTACCCGTCTGATAAGGGTACACCAGGCACAGC
>NC_068985.1:61589418-61589741 GCF_001194135.2 Octopus bimaculoides | reverse complement strand
ATCATGACTACCCGTCTGATAAGGGTACACCAGGCACAGCATCACAACCGTATGTGTGCGACATGGTGATTTCATATCAAGATAAACAGTGCATGGCGTCGCAGGTGGGGCCCAGTTAGAATTTTCTTCAGGTCGAATAGCCCATCCCGCTCAAAAGGTCCCTGAATAAGATTTGTTTAAGGATGTTGAGCAAAACACCCATGTTTCCAAAGGTGAATTATTCAAACCCCAAAGAATTCCTCTCAACACATGGCTATGATGCTCCCCCACTACTTCTGCTCGTCAGCCACCAAGGGACATGCTCAACTGGTTATGGTCAAACA
>NC_068985.1:61588004-61588576 GCF_001194135.2 Octopus bimaculoides | reverse complement strand
ATGTTATATATATTTGTGAGTCCTGGTGTTTTTGTTATGTATTTGTCTGAATATTTTTATATTATACCTAAGGCACCTACTATGATAGGAATTGTTTCTGTTTTTAGATTCCACATTCGAGTTACCTCTATTTCCAGGTCTTTGTATTTTGAAAGTTTCTCCATTTCTTTTAGGGAAACATTGTCATCTGCTGGTATTGATACATCAATTAGAAAGTATTTTTTCCTTCATGATCTTTGACAACTATATCTGGTCTATTGGCCTTAATTTCTCTATCTATGTGTATTGGCATATCCCAGAGTATGGTTGCTTTCTCGTTTTCTGTGACCTTTTCTGGCGTGTATTTATACCATCTTTTTTCCTGTTGTTATTCCATAGTGTTGGCATAGCTTCCAGTGTATATAGGTTCCAGCTCTGTCGTGTCTGTGAATATATTCCTTTATATAGGTCCCAGATCTGTCGTATTATTATTATTATTATTATTATTATTATTATTATTATTATTATTATTATTATTATTATTACTTTTAATCTGCATGTCAGTTACAGTCACTTGCCGAGACACACCCAGC
>NC_068985.1:61582935-61587994 GCF_001194135.2 Octopus bimaculoides | reverse complement strand
CTTTTAATCTGCATGTCAGTTACAGTCACTTGCCGAGACACACCCAGCGTCTTGGGGCGAGTGAAGGATAAGAGATGTTACAGTATGACTGAAAGCTTGGGGAGGGGAGGTGGTGAATTATCATCATGTAATACAACACAGACATCTAAATGAATAGGATCTTTCTAAGGATGTAGGCAGTACCTGTCAGTACAATCTTTTGGATTTCTCTGAGACATGGTTCTCCTGGGACATTAGCTAAATGTTTCTGACATCCCTTTTTATCATACCTAGGGCACCTACAATAACAGGAACAGTTCTCGTTTTAAGATGCCACATCTTTTGTATTTCAATTTTCGGGTCCTTATATTTACTTAGTTTGTCAATCCTTGACAGATATATTTTTATCAGTGGGAAGACTTACATCTATTACTCTACATTTTTTCTTCCCTGTCTTTAATAATTATGTCTATTCGATTATCCTAGATCGTTCTGTCAGTGTTGGCTGGAAAATGCCAGACATTTTTACTTCCAACGGCTGGTTCAGGATGATGCTCATACCAGTAAGCAGAAGTGATGATTTTGTAGTGTTTATGTATTTTCCAATTCAAATACCGACCTACCCTATCATGGTGATTTTTATATTCGTTTGGTGTTAGCACAGGACATCCCGAGACGAGATGGTCTATTGTTTCGTCAAATGTGTCACAGAATCTGCTTTTAGGGTCAGAACCGTTTTGAAGAACGTTAGCCTGGTAGTTTTTTGTGAGCAAGCTTCGGTCTCATGCCGCCAATATGAAACCTTCAGTCTCAGCTTTCAGTCCTGACCTTCTCAGCCACTGATTCTGCACTTATCACTTTCTGATGTGTTGTTACTCTGTATTTTATGTAGTTTGTTCTTAGTGCTTGCTCTTGGGCAGCACAGATTAAAGCCTCTGTTTCCGGTTTTAAATCACTTTTAGTCATCCACAGCATTTCGACTTCGAAATATATACTGTCCATGCAGAGGCTTCTGGCTCCATCACTCCTCAATTTGTTTCTGCCCGTTCTTTCTTGCAGTCTGCTTAATCAATTTTGCTTGTTTTGTGGCAGTGGTTTCAAGTTCTTCAACTATTTCAGGATTAATGCCAAGTTCCCTTGCGAATTTGCAAGTTTCCTTGACAATCGAATGTGATTTTCTTCTGCTTTCCTGTTTGCACGCAAGTCGCAGCGTCCAGTTATCTGTACTAGATAAGTACCTGTTCATTGTTATTCTACTTGCATCATTCCTCTACTCCCATTAGTTCTAAGTAGGTACAGACGATTAACGTCTGCTTTTGGGTGGAGAATGTTCTTAGAAGTTAGTATTTTTCTTGTCTTCCTGTCCAGGCGTTGGAGCTCTGTAAGATTCCAGTTAATGGTGTTAAACTATATTGAACTACTGGAAGTGCCAGGGTGTTAATGGCTTCGATGCGATTTTTAGAATTGATTTCAGTTTTTAGTATGAGTCTTATTCTCCTGTAATATTGTTTTATTTTTTTCCTTCATAGTAGCATGTTGTATACCAGGTATTTGTAATGTTCTTGTGGGTCAAGCTCCTTGATGGTAGTGTTGGTATCTAATATAATGGAAGCTGTTTGCCTGAACTTGCCTCTTACAAAAGTTGCTTTAGCACACATAAGCCAAAGTCCATCCCGATGTCATTGCTGAATTCTTTAACAGTTGTTAGCAATTCTACTAGCTCATCGTTTTTTTCTACCAAACAGCCTCAGATAGTCCAAATAAAACGGATGGTCTATCGTCGTATTGTAGACTTTTAACCCATACCTGGTCGAATTTAGTTCGTTTGAGAGTGGGATCAGTGCCATGCAAAAGAGTAATGGGGAGAGGGAGTCATCTTGAAAGATGCCTCGTTTAATGATGATGTTGTTAGTTTGACTCATCCCATTACTATGGTGTAGAAGGAGATGTGTGTTCCACTTGGCCATGCTACCTTATAAGAATTGAAGATGATAGGAGAGATCTTATATATTTCAAGGGCTTTGAGTATCCAATTATGTGGGACACTACCAAACGCTTTCCTGTAGTCTATCCATGCCATGCTCAGGTTTTTCTTTTTGCTCCAGCAATTCTCTACAATCATTTTACTTATGAGTAATTGACCTTTGCACCCATAAGATTTCCTTTTACAGCCATTTTGAGCAGTGGAAGGATAGATCTCTGTTCAAGGAAAGCGTATATTCTGTCAGTTAATATGGATGAGAGGATCTTGTAAAGTGGTGTTGAGACATGTTATTGGTCGGTAGTTCTTTGGATTTTTTTGTATCTTCAGTTTTTGGTAGAAGATATGTTGTTCCTTCAGTCAACCAGGCAGGTATTTGCGCTGGGTTTTAAATGACATTAGTTAGAGATGCAGCTAAATTTTGGTGTACTTGTGTTAGACAATTTAGCCAGAAGTTAGGAATTCGGTCCAGTCCTGGAGTTTTTCATTTGTAAGACTTCCTAAGAACACATCTTAGCTCTCCTGTTCCTATTGCCTTCCATTTCTGCTCTTCAACTTCATTTTGTCACACTATCTCACGCTCTATCCAGTCAGCTTTAGCATTATATTCTTTTTTGATGCTCCACATCTTCTTCCAGAACTCTTCCACTCCCTCAGTGGTTCCTTTACTTCTGTCTTACTTTTTTTCCCTATAAGTAAGACTTCATTGAGAACTGATACATCTGCCCGCAGAGATTCAATCTCTTTTTGTATTATTATTATTATTATTATTATTATTATTATTATTATTATTATTATTATTATTATTATTATTATTATCATTATTATTATCATCATCATCATTATCATCATCATCGTCATCATCATCATTATCATCATCATCATCATCATCATCATCATCATCATCATCATTATTATCAATTATTATTATTGTATCTGCACAGCTTCTATTACTGGAGATGTACTACGGTGCCAGCTGTTCACTACCAGTGAACTAAGGTAACACTCCCTTATTTTTAGAGCACCATCCGGAGTATTTGAGCGGTTTCAAGCAGTGCTGTTTTCTGCAAGTGCTCCACCCTTATTTCAGCCCCTATTTGTTTCATGTACTTCTCAAGATTTTTACTCACTGTTCCCAGGGCTCCGACAATTATTGGTACTACTCTCACCTTTTTCCTCGACCACAACTGCTTAACCTCTCAAGCTAACCTGTCATATCTATCGACTTTTCTTTCTTCCTTATCGCATACTTTGCTGTCAGCGGGGCATGATATATCCATGATCCAGCATCGTTTGCTTTCTTTCTTAATTAAGACTATGTCTGCCTTCCTATTCTCTATCTCATGGTCGCATTCAATCAGAAAATCCCACAGGATCTTTGCATTACCATTTTCGATGATGCTTTCGGGTTTATGTTCGTACCAATATTTTGCTCTGTCAATTCCATACTTGTTGCAATGTGTCCAATGGACAATCCTTGCTATATTGTCGTGGCGTCTCTTATATTCTTTCTGAGCTAGTGGCGTACACTGACTGGTAATATGCCATATGGTTTCCGCATTTTGTCCACAAATTCTGCACTTATCACTTTCTGATGTGTTGTCTATTCTGTATTTGATGTAAATTGTTCTTAGTGCTTGCTCTTGGGAAGCACAGATTAGAGCCTCCGTTTCCGGTTTTTAATCACTTTTAATAATCCATAGCCATCTTTTTTCTCTGCCTGTCTTATCTTCAGCATCTCTATGAAATTGTCCATGCATTGTTTTCTTTATCCACCTATTTTCAGCTTCATTCATTCTCAAGTGCTTGTACAGTTCTTTATCTTTTCAATCTTACATCCTACACAAGCCTGACCTTCTTACTTCCAATAATAGTGGTTCTGTGGCACTTTTACATGCCATGCTATGTTGTTTTCTTCTGTTCTAACGCTGTGTTCGCATTCAATCAGTCCTCTTCCTCCTCTTTTTCTTGGTGCATACAGTCTGTCTGTGTCACTTTTTGGGGTGGAGTATCCCATATTTAGTCAGCAACTTCCTTGTTTTTCTGTCTAAGCTGTTTAGTTCGTCTACTATCCATGCGATTACCCCTGCTCCATATCTAAGGCGTGAAAGCGCCCAGGTGTTGGTAGCTTCAATTTTGTTCCGTCCATTTAATTTCGACTTAAGTATAGGTCTCAATCTGCACAATTACTCCACCTTAAATTTTTCTGTCATTTCTTTCTCCATGAATTAATCCATTTACGATATCCCGAAGTACTTATAGCCCGTCTCTTCTCTCTGCTTCATAGATTAGCTAATCTCAGGCTGTAGAGTCTTAGCAGCATCTGTAGAATATAAAGCAAGACTTGACAGAGTCGGCCAGTATTTACATTGGACAATATAAAAGCTAATAAACTGGATATTATTACAAAAGATCAGACAAAAAAGATGTGTTTATTAATTCACATGAGTATTCCCTGCGATCATAATATAGCGGCGAAAGAATTTGACAAGATCAGTAAATATAAAGACTTGCTAATAGACATTGAAAAAATGTGGCATCTCAATGTTACTACCGTACCAGTGATTGTAGGATCTCTAGGAATGATAAAAAAAATATACTGAAACCTATTTGGAAATGATACCAGACCTGCCATCCCTACAGGAAGTGCAAAAACATGTGCTAACTGGAACGACTTATGTACTGAGAAGAGCATTATCGCTGTGAAAATAACATCCATTCGCGAGCCCGTCCATACATTTGATTTTGCCTCTCTTCATGACTAACACACCACACTTTTTCAGTCCGAACTTCGTTCTGATATCAGCACAAGGTATACACCGTATCAACGAGGGAACTGACTTTGGATTCTTCTTTACCTTAAAGTTTGAGGTCATCCATGAATAACAAGTGGTTGACTTTTTGTCGGCGGCTTTTGAATACATACCCGGCTTTTGCTTTCCTCAGAATCAGTGCTATTGGTATCATGCACAGTACAAAGATCAGTTGCGACAGGCAGTCCCCTTGGAAGATGCCTCTCCTGATTTCTATTGTCCCTAAACTTCTTCCATATGCCGTCAGTTCCGTCCTCCACTTCACCATACTTTTTCCAAGCAATCG
>NC_068985.1:61582282-61582925 GCF_001194135.2 Octopus bimaculoides | reverse complement strand
CCTGATTTCTATTGTCCCTAAACTTCTTCCATATGCCGTCAGTTCCGTCCTCCACTTCACCATACTTTTTCCAAGCAATCGCTCAACATTCGATGCAATACCAAATAGGTGCATACATTCTATAATCCAAGAATGTGGGATCATATCGTACGCCTTACAATAATCGATCCATGACATGGCTAATTTAGTTTTCCTCTTCTTGTAGTCTTTAAGTACAGCTTTGTCTATCAGGAGTTAATCCTTCGTACCTCTGCACTTACGCTTGCAACCTGTCTGCTCATGTAGCAGGACTCCAGATGTCCGTACATTGACTCTGCGACTATTCCAGTCAATGGTTTCTACATAAGTGGCAAGCAGGATGTCGGCCTGTAATTGTCTACCGTATTGCCTTTTTCGATGTTTTTCAAGCACAGCACTGTCCTACCCATTGTCAACCACTCTGGTGTTACTTGGTCGACAATTTAACAAGGTGTTGAGCTGTGCAACTATTCGTACATGACATTCACCAAATCTTCTGATCCAGTAGCCTTGAACTCCACTGGTCTCGGGGCCTTCTAGCTGCCCATTTTTGGGCTGATTTCCTTCACTTCTCTAACTGAAACGACTAGTTCTGCCTGTTTTGGACAGACTACTGTTTGTTTCA
>NC_068985.1:61579253-61581666 GCF_001194135.2 Octopus bimaculoides | reverse complement strand
CCAGTCTACACACGCAAATTCACAGGTAAAATATGTATGTAAAAAAAAATAATAAATTAATTAATTCATGAATGGATGTTGTTTTCACAGCGATAATGTTCTTCTCAGTACATGAGTCGTTCCAGTTAACACAAGTTTTGCACTTCTTGTAGGGATGGTAGGCCTGGTATCATTTCCAAATAGGTTTCAGTACCTTTTTTTATCATTCCTAGAGATCCTACAATCACTGGTACGGTAGTAGCCTTGAGGTGCCACATTTTTTCAATTACTATTAGCAAGTCTTTATATTTACTGATCATGTCAAATTCTTTCGCTGCTATATTGTGATCGCAAGGAATACTCATGTCAATTAGTAAACGCATCTTTTTTGTCTGATCTTTTGTAATAATATCCGGTTTATTAACTTTTATAGTTTTGTCGGTATGTACGGGGAAGTCCCAGAAAATCGATACATTTTCTCCCTCAGCCACAGCTTCAGGATGGTGCTTATACTATTTGTCAGCGGTTTTGATTTTATAAAGCCGACATATTGTTCAGTGTAAATACTGGCTGACTCTGTCATGTCTTTCTTTATATTCTACAGGTGCTAAGACTCTACACCCTGAGATTAGGTGGTCTATAGTTTCAATCTCATCGTTACAGAATCCGCATTGTGGGTCAGCTCTATTTTTTATCACATTGGCTTGGTAGTTCTGGGTTAATAAGCTTTGATCTTGAGCTGCTAATATGAAACCGTCACTCTCTTCTTTTAGCCCTGACCTTCGTAACTATTGATGCGTGTATTTTTGGTCGGCATCAGCTTGTTTGCTACGAGCCACATACTTGCCATGCAGAGGTTTCTGTTCCCATCTGCTAGCTAATATTTCATGTGCTTTTGTCTTTGCAATTAATTTAATTTTCTTTGCAGCAGCAGTTGGCGCATTTCCTTCAACCTGATCAATCTAGTAGGTATCTAAGAGATCAATAGCGAATTTTTTGCTCTCTCTCAGAGTAGAGTGAAGTTTTTTTCGGTCTTTCATATTTTTCAACAAGTTTTAGCATCCAATCGTTCGTTATTTCAAGGTATTTGGCCAGTCCGATTGTGGTGGTTTTGTACGTAAGTTCAAGCTCGATAAAGCCTCGACCTCCCTGAACTCTGGGCAGGTAAAGACGATCCACGTCTGCCTTTGGATGGTGCATCTTATTAAAAGTGAGTAGCTTGCGGATTTTTCTATCAATTTTCATTATTTCACTGGAATTCCAGTTAAGACCATTGAAGCTATAAAGAACAACTGGGACTGCTAAGGAATTTATGGCTAACACCTTATTATATGCATTTAGCTCAGACTTCAGTACTGCTCGAACTCTTCTATAACATTCCTTCCTAACCTTCTCTTTCATGCTTACATGCTGGATACCAGAGCCTTCATTTATTCCTAGGTATTTATAGGTTTGTTCCTTTATTACTGTTTCAACATCTAATTCTATTGAACTTGACTTTACAAGTTTCCCTTTCATAAAAGTAGCTTTGGCACTCTTTTCAAGGCCAAACTCGATATCATCACTGAATCCTTTCACAGTATGTAGTAGTCCTTCAAGCTCTTCATCATCTTTGCTATATAGTTTTAAATCATCCATATAAAATAGATGGCTTATTTTCCTGTTGTCAATTTTGTAGCCATACCCTGTTCTATTCAGTTCACTTGAGAATGGTATTAGTACTGAGCAGAAAATTAGTGGTGAAAGTGAGTCACCTTGGAAAATGCCACAGTTTATGCTAATATTGTTTGAGCGCAATACTCCATTAGAATGATATAATTGCAGCTTCGTGTTCCATAGTGACATATTATACTTTAAAAAAATCTGAAATCACAGCGATTTCAGAATCCACGAATGTGGTATGCTGTCAAAGGCTTTTTTATAATCAGTCCATGAAGAGCTGAGATTTCTGCGCTTGTTTTAGCAGTTCTCAAGGATCATGCGATTAATTAGGAGCTGATCTTTGCATCCGTATGAGCCTCTTCTCCACTAGAATAGACGTCAAAATCTTATAGGTAGTAGACAAACATGTTATAGGCCGGTAGTTTTTTGGGTCTTTGGTTTCGTTATTTTGGGGGAGGAAGTAAGTAATACCATTTGCCATCCAATGGGGAGTTTTTTCCGGGTCTTTCACAATAGTATTAAATAGTATCACTAATATTTTGTGTGCAGACGAGAGTGATGAGAGCCACAAATTTGGTACTCTATCAATACCAGGGGATTTCCACTTATGAGCCTTCGTTAATGCCCTCTTTAGGTCGGCGATTGAGATGTCTTCCCATACCTGTCCTTGTAGATTTTTGTAGGCATCTTGGGTGCGTTTGATCCAGTCTGCATTTTCATTGTATGGTTTCTCATCACTCCAGATCCCTTTCCAAAAGTTTTCAACTTCTTC
>NC_068985.1:61574812-61579243 GCF_001194135.2 Octopus bimaculoides | reverse complement strand
TTGGGTGCGTTTGATCCAGTCTGCATTTTCATTGTATGGTTTCTCATCACTCCAGATCCCTTTCCAAAAGTTTTCAACTTCTTCCATTAGGGGTGGATTTTCAATGCTTATTTTTCTTTCCCTATTTCCCTGTAAAGTGATTTAGCATTGGATTTGGACATCTTATTATGCTTGTAGAATTTGATTCTTTTCTCAAATCTGCGTATTCTCTGAGCTTTTGCTTGAAATTTTTGTTTAAGTGTTTCATTCTCTTGTTGAAAGTTCATATTTTCTCACAATCTTCCTGCCTTTTCTTGATCTTACACCATTTCCAGAAATTAGCTCAGTTAATATTGATATCTCTCTTCGCAATGATTCAATCTCAGTTTCAATTCTACTCCTCCAGTTTGATTTTCTTTTCGAATTTGGTATTGTTGGCTTTTTGGGTGTTAAACAGCGTCTTTCGATTACCTTAACAACAGAGTAAATAATTTCATTTAACTTATTAAGATCGAATTTTAGTTGTTGTATGATTCCTTGTGTAACGCAGTTGCCAATTTTTATTTGTGTTTTATGTTGGTGTGCATTTGAGAGCTAATGGAGTGGTTCCCTATCATTCATATTTGTATGCCCTATAACTGCAAGCTCATTCAGAACTTCCTGCTTCATTTCAATGATAGATTTTCTGTGTTGTTCAGCAAATATGTGGTCTTCAAATTCTGTTTCGACATAATTTTCCTAGCTGTTTTTTCTAGGGTCATTATATTTTCCTTTTTCGTCAGGCTCTTGAGTGGTTTCGACAGATGGTCGCCTTTCAGTCAATGCTTGTGGTCCAACATTCCTCTCCTCTGCTTCGTTATTTCCTTCCTAACTTATATTTAGGTCATTCTCTACCACTTTTTTAATAGAGATTAATTCTGCATCTGTGAGTCTGGTATTTCTGAAGATATCTCTTCTAACATTTTCTAATCTGTTTTCATTCAGGTTTGGTCTGCTAGCTCGATTCCGGCTCCTCCAAATTCTGTAGGAGTTTGCGGTGTGTTTCTCCTCGGTTGGCCTACTTAATGCAAAGTAATAAGCGTATATTACATCTTTATATTCTTCCCGGTTTCATTTAGTTCTTTTATATTTTTGATTTTGTGGTCGTTGTGGTGAACTTTGGGGGCTTAATTTGGGACAAATCCCGCTTAAGTGACCTTCCAGGTTCGTATTCGGGGAAGATATTCTGACATTTGAAAATTTTTCGCCGTCAGGCGCGCTTCCAGAATAACCATAGGACAAGCGATTCGGTGTACTGTTTGAAATTTTCTTTTTATTTTTAAATAAAGTTAAATTATTATTAAATTTTCATCTTTTTTAATTTTTAATTTTTTATCTATTTATTTATTTTTTATTTTATGTATTTATTTTTTTTAACCACTAATCTTCAAACAGGGCCCGCAATTATCATCATTAGCGGCAGCAGCAGCACCAGTAGTTGTAGTAGCAGCAGCAATATCACTATCAGTAGCAGCAGCGGCAGTGGTAGTAGTAGTAGTAGTAGTAGTAGTAGTAGTAGTAGTAGTAGTAGTAGTAGTTGTAGTAGTAGTAGTAGTAATGGCAGCAGCAACAGCAGCAGCAGTAGTAGTAGTAGTAGTAGTAGTAGTAGTAGTAGTAGTAGTAGTAGTAGTAGCAGTTGTAGTAGTAGCAGTAGTAGTAGTAGTAGTAGTAGTAGTAGTAGTAGTAGTAGTAGTAGCAGTGGTAGTAGTAGTAAGTGCGGCTCATATAATATTTCTTTAATAATAATAATAATAATTATTATTATTATTATTATTATATATGTGTATACACATATACATATATATATATATATATACACACACACACACACACACACACACATACACACACACAAGCACAAAAGCACAAATTGACAGACAAATCTACACGCACGCGTGTTTATAAATATGTGGATATATTCAAATGCAGTGACGTAGATAGAGTGTGTGCCGCTCGGTGCAGCCCTTGAGCTTGCTGTATTCGTACATCAACTGGGACCCCACGTCTATACAAGCTTATACAGCTGACCCAAAAGTGATGACCATAAAAAAAATGTCGTCCGGGATGCGAATTTTTTTCCCACCGGAGTTCCGGACCCCAGTTATGAACTCATTTACATACAGCCAAGCAGCGCTCAACTATCAAACTAATTCATGAGCGCATAGCAAGGGATGGGCGATAAGATAAGGTCACTTGGGTAAGGAATGACCATGCTTCTTTTCACTTTTAATAATGCTTGTTGTTTTTGTCTTGTTTCAACCATGGCTGCCTCTGCGTAGTTATTTATGTTGTTTACTTTGTAAAACAGTAAGGGGAGAGGGTTGCTAGCACATTACCCTCTACTCACATTTTTCCCATCCACATGTTTATCATATAGGACCTTAACAAAATCCGATAATTGGTATAGATGCAAATCTATCTAATTACTTGTTTCCTTCTAAAATCAGGCATAACTTGGCGATCGGTCGACTTATAACACCGTTCTCCGTCTTGAGTTTACTTGGTAGAGTGTGTTGTTAACTTGACAACAAGATCAAGGTAAGCTCTGATTGGCTGTAAGCAAATGAGTTCATTACTGGGGTCCGGAACTCTCGTGAGAAAAAAATTTCGCCCCCACCTCCAACCTACGCTACTATATATGTGAATGTATTCAATGGTGTACGTATGTGGATACATTCAATAGTGAATAAAATCTGGGTGTGTATCAGATAAGTTCATAAAACTAAGTTTTATTACAGCTCTGTCGTGTTTTTATAATAATTGACAAAGAATATTCCTTTGATGCTTTAGTTATGAGGGACGGTCGGAGCCCCTTCCTCCTGCGTAAACCTTTAAAAATTATAACTAAATTTGACTTATTTTCCTAACGTCAATGGAATTTATAATGTAAAAGGCAATACTCTTTTACTCTTTTACTTGTTTCAGCCATGCTGAGACTTCGCCTTGAAGATTTAGTCGATCAAATCGACCCAGAACTTATTTTTAAATCTAGTACATACATTATTGGTCACTTTTTACCGAGATACTAAGTAGTGAGAACATAAATAAAGTAACACCGGTATTATCAAGCGATGAGACACAAACGCAAAAACGCACACATACATACATAAATCATAAATGCAAATATAATCACACACATACACACGCACACGCGCACACACGCATGCACACACACACATACACACACTCACTCATATTTGATTTTTGCTTGTTATATATATGTATATAAGGAAAATGGACGACAAAACTAAGTCAGGGCGGAGTATCTCCGGTCACTTAGAGTATTTAATAAGAGTAAGGTGAATCAAAAAAGGAGAAGTAAAAGTAATCAATGTCTTACAGCTGTTTCTGGGATATCCCAGGTGATGGGTCAGTCTCTCCATACACTGGGTATTCCTTCATCTATCAATCTGTCAACATAAGTATCTTAGAAATTCGCTAGCTGCAATAATCTTTTTCATTGTTACTTTTTAATTTTTAATTTCAATTTTTAACTTTTAATTTTAAATATATTCCCTTAAGTTAGGCATCTATTTCTAGCATTTTAGCTCTCCTTAGGACCACTGAACTAAAGTTAAACATTCTTTCTGATCACACTGAACTTAGAATCCATCTATTTAATTACCCTTTAATAGCCATAAATGCCTTCCTCCTCCACTTTACTAAAACCTTAACCCCTGACCTTTCACTCTGAACCTACCCTGACAAACAATAATACTTCTTACCTCTTATCTTTATTTTTATTTTTACTTTCGCTCTCTTTATTTCCAGTACCTATCCTCTTTTCTTTCTTTTCTCTCTTCTATTCACTCACACCCCATTTCTCTCTGATCTATCTGTCTATCATGATGTCTGTCTCTCACACTATACACCTACGTGGGCCATTTTCCTACAAGCTTAATCTATTACTTCAATCTGAACGCATCATTCAAAATACCGCCTGGAGTTACCTGGGGTTATACTTAAGGACCTATACTTTCATGGAAGTATGGACTAACCGCCATACCCTCTCGAACAAGATGAGCTGGGAACTTCATTCTCCTGCCTTTATTCTTCTATCTACTGTTTTACTCTTTTATACACTGAGAATTCTCTGTCTGGAACTTTCCTACCTACATATCTTGTCTCTGGTGATGAAATACCCAGTGTATGGAGATGCTTATCTATCACATGGTATATCCCAGAAACAGCTATTAGACATTAATTACTTCTACTTCTCCTTTTTTGATTCACCTTGCTCTTATTAAATACTCTAAATGACCTGAGATACACGTCCTACCTTGGTTTTGGTGTCCATTTTCCTTTAATATATACCTGCTAGCTCGGAAGCCTACTACGGATACCTAGCTCTAGCCTCAGCTGTGTACTTGGAACACACACACACACACACACACACACACACACACACACACA
>NC_068985.1:61564266-61574448 GCF_001194135.2 Octopus bimaculoides | reverse complement strand
TATATATATACATATATATATACACACAGAGTATCCAGAAAGACTTACCTATTGATATTTCTTAATTATTCAAAATAAATTTTAGGTAAGGTAATAAAATCTGACACACACGTTCGAATGTAAATTGTCAATCCATTGCAGTAATTAAATTTCAAAATTACTACTTTTCGCCTTGATCATAGCCTGCAAACGAGTGATCACTGAGTTGCATGAGCGCCATGCCTCCTCTTCATCCAACTTGACCTATGAAGGCAGAAGGGCTTTCTTCAGATCTGATATATTTGAAGAGAGGCGAGCAGAAACATTACTCTCTAAGTTGGACCAGATAGCAAAGTTCATGGGATTGATGGATGAATTTGAGGGAGGCCATATCGTCTTGTTCCAAAAAACACTGAAATGCTCTTTGCACTACCTCTGTGTCATCTTGAGTGAATATGCAACAGTCACTAAAGGTTTCTGTGATCCAAGGTAACACTTTCACATCTAACATTTCTACATAAATTTCATTGTTAACCTTGACGCCAGCATCGATGAAGATCAAGGGAGACTTGGACCCATCAGATCTAACTGCGGCCCACACCATGAGTGAAGCTGGCTTCTGACTGCGTAAATTACTCCTGCTACCTCCGGGAAAGTGTCCTGCATTACGTGCATAAAACCTGTCATTCTGTCTGTTGGTGAAGATCTTCTCGTCAAACCAGATCAACACTTTGTTAGCGGTGCGCTTCATCTCAGCTAACATGCTTTTACCCCTGTCAAGACGTTTCTTCTTGGAAGCTGCTGCAGTTTAACTACCGGTATTATTTCTTGTTTGCAGTTAGCTTTAAACTCTCTTTAAAAACTTGTACATGATGATTTTGAAATAACAAGAGCTTTTGTAGTTTTTCTTGCACTCCTGCGGGTATTTCGGTTCATTCGGTTCTTCACAGTTTCAACACTTTGTTTGATACGAATTGATCGTTTCCTACAAGGAATTGGCTTGCTAGGAGTAGTAGTGGATTCCATATTTAGTTTTCAGTTATTGAACACTGTTTTACGGTACAAATTCAACTATTTTGTTATGTTCTTGTTGCTCACTCCTGTTGTTTTCAAAGCAGCAACCTGGTCGCGTTTTGCTTTCGACGCCATGTTTCCTTACAAACCTGTTATAGACGAACGAAACAATAGACGCATGAACAAAAGACATGCAAATCTTTATGGAAAATATAGTTAATATTACTTGAACCTATCTTCTTTAGAAAGAGTTTTAAACACGGGTAAATCTTTCAGGGACATCCTCTAAACGTATAAATATACATACATACATACATATATACATACATACATACATACATACATACACGCACGAACGCACATACACACACACACGCGCGCACACACAAACACGCACATACACACACATACATACATAAATACATACATACATACATCCATACATACATACATCCATACATACATACAAACATACGATGGACCAAGGCATTTGTCGGATAAAGGCTACAGCAGAAGACACTAGGCCAAGTTACCGCACAGGAAACTGAAACCAAAATTACGTGGCTGCAATGCGAACTTCTTTACCACATAACCATGAGAGCACCACAATAAAAGATTCACTTTTGTATCCATTGACAGTACGTCGGGGTGAAGGCATAGCGTTTCTTCCTGGAAAAATAGTGCCAGACTGAAAGAGATATTTGTCTCAAAAATATATAACAAAACTGAAGGGAACCAATATAGGCACAAGACCTGAAATTTTGTGGGAGAAGACTAGTCGATTACATCGACCCCAGTGCTTTGACACTGCTACTTAATTTCTCGACCCCGGAAGAATGAAAGGCAAATTCGACCTCGGCGAAATTCGAACTCAGAACATAATGTCAGACGAAATACTGCTAAGCATTTTGTCCGGCGTACTTACAGTTCTGTCTACTAGCCGCCTTAAAGGAACCAATAATAATGATATTGTATCAAAGCTGCTACAGAATGAAGTGTTGTCAAGGCTTCAGAAGTAATTTAAATGTATGGAATATATTTTGAAACGAACTTCTAAGGTTGATAACGAGGAGTCTTTAAGGTACCTTCTACCATTTTCATATCACTACGAAGTGATTTACAATCCAACAAAACAATTTCTGTCTCATAAATAGCAGCTAAATCTCCTCCCAATCGTAGCCTAACATCTTAAATAATACATCCTTGTATTATGTAGTCTTAGATATATAAAAGACATGATTTTCAAATTGCAATACTTTTATAGGTTTGCTTGATCAGAGCAATAACAAAAACGTGTTTGCCTCCTGAAGTGATTAAATGAGATCGGTTTGTAGATTATATTTTATGAATACTAGGACACAGTCTCGTAAATGAGTAGATGATGTTGTGTTGTTTAGAAGATATCTCTTAAGCGAGAGAGCCTAAATCTACCACAAAAGCAATAAAACTAAAACGACTGACATTTTGATGAGGACTTAACAATATTTTCACTGCTTTTGACGATTATACAAATATTTTGTTGTAAGATTCAGATTTGTTGCTATTTCTTAGCTGTCTTTCCAATTTTCTCTTTATTTCTCTTCCTTTCTTCACACTAAATTCAGCAGCCTTTAATAAATTGCACTTTCTCATACCATCCATTTTCAACTCATGGATAGATCAGTTATAAAACAAGTTTGTCCCATTTTCCACTAAATTGTACTTCATTACCTCCAACTAATATTCTTTCAAATCTCAGATTTGCCCTTTCAACGTTTACGAAATTATCTTCATAATTTTTTTTTTAATCCGAAAGCAGTTACAGATGTTTGTCCTGACTGTAATCATTCATTTCCAAATATTCTGTGCTTCATATTTTTCTTGTCAAAACAAATATTTTTTGTTACTCATTTACATTCTTTTTAGAATAAATTTTATCTATTCTCTCGTCCCAAACTCTTTTAAAGCTTTATTTAATATTTTACATCTCATGAAATCATATTGTAAAGTTTAGTAAATTTCAAATTCTGTACGAATGTCCCAAATGACATTAACCTCAAAATATTTGGATGTTAAAACGGAAACCTACAACGAAAGAATATCCCGAAATATCTTAACTATCAACTAAATTGTTTATAATACATATATATATATTTCAAAGCATAAAGTACATATTTTAATGACTATAAGAGATATAATAATGACTATAGTACATGCCTTAAAATCTACAACATATATCTTAACGTTCCCTTAATTTTCAAGCTTTGTACCTCTGCTAAAAATACTGTATTTCTTAAAAGCAATAGCCGGAGAAGATAAGAAGGATTTTAACTGAATCTACTCAATGAGAAATGGAAATGAATTTCAAGACATAATTTACCATACACTCAACTGGCGTCTTCGACAGAAATGGCTACAACACCCAAGCTACCTTAGATCTGTTATACCTTAACCAGTGTTGCAATGTATATAGTTACTAGACCTGTTAGAAATGGCAATCAAGTCTCCTTAGCTTACTCCATGTCGTCTTTGGAAAGGAATCAAACGCTGGATGGTGTAGTACTATGTTTGACCAACTATTGTGTGGTTATGTAAGTAACAATGAGCACAGCATCAGAACAATTGTAGACCATAACAACAGAAGAATTAACACAGAGCTGCAAAAACAAAAACACAAGTGGAAGACATAGGATATGATAATATTCTAAACTTCTGGTTAAATTATTTAACTGAGGCACAAAGTGCCAGTAAATGTATTTAATAAGACTATGACAAAATCCAACTAACTCACTGAGGGAGACAAACCATCTTCATGACTTACATGAACAGAATAAAGATCCACAGAATACTTTCCTGCAGCCTACAAAACCTTAACTACTATAACAGAGAATAAATAAACAATTGGCCTATTTAGCTGTTAAGATCCCTTACTGATCCTAATGCCATATCCAACGGTTGTGGTAGAGATAAGGTTCTGGGTCTGTCATGACTACCAGAAGGCTTTTAACATGTGGATCCAGGAAACATTAGCAGCATAAATGCATGAAACACGTTAAGAGCAAGAGAATAAATTCGCAACAAGAATTCGTGGAACAACAATTAAACCACATAATTTTTAACCACACAAAAAGAAAGTCGGTATGACACTGTTGGGACCTTCATACGCTGGAAATCAATCGAGTATTGTAAAAATGCTAACAGAAATAGTTGGTAATAATATTAGCAGAAAGATACTCATAGAAAAACCATACCCTGGGTTACACCAATCCACACAGACTACCAAGAAAAGATGTGTCAGTACCCTTTATATTGTAATATATATTTCGTGAAGAAATACAGCCGTTAGTGATATACAGAGATCTGGAAATCGAGATAACCAAAACAGTCTCTATAATAATAGGTGCCTCAGGAATGATTAAAAACATTCTAACAAATATATAATCAAAACTTCAACACTTATAAATTTACTTAATATACAGGGAATAGCCGCTGTTACGTACAGCACACTCATACACACACACACACACACACACACATTGTGTAAAGAACTGTCAATACAATGAAAAATTGAAAATAATACAAAAGCATGCGCATGCCCAAGGTGCACAGAGCTTGGTTCGTTACTGCAGTGAAAGCACACAGTACACTAGTAAAAGATAATAATTCGGAAAATATTCGAAATGCTGCAATGCCAAAGTTGAAAAATGACAAAGAAAAAAAGAGAAGATAAAGAACACTGGTTGTATGCTTACAGATTAAAACTTGACGTTTGAGTCATCAGAGGAAGACTATAAATAGATTTGGAATCTTGAAGGGATAAGAAAGTGTCACCGGACAAAGTAGTCAGAATACTCTTGGCAGTAAGAATATTTAATTATATCCTGAAAAAAGATAGGAGTAAACAACACCACTGACTCAAATGACTTGCTATATTGCAGATTTGACTTGTCACATATATATTTAGATGTTGAATTATGATCCAGAGAATATGATTACAATGAATATTATGAGAAAGGAAATGGCAAAAATAATTTTTAAAATAACTAAATCTGAGTCAGCTTTAAAGAATATCAAAAAACAAAGGTTGCTGAAAAATTTCTGTGTAAACATATATTATGACAAAAGAGTCTAACGGAAGAAATTGAGGAGAGAGGAAATATATATTTACAATGGGTAAAGAGATGTAAATAAAACAGAAGCTTTATGAATGACGTTAGATTGTCCTATCATTAGACATAGCATAGGTGCAATCATGGCTATGGGGTTAAGAAGCTCACTTTGCAGCCATGTTGCTACGTGTACGATTTCACACCGCGGTAATAGACAAGTACCTTCTACAATAACTATGGGCTGAGTAAGACCTTATGACTAAAATTTAGTAAACGAAAATTGCGAAAGCTCATCATATTCATAAACATCCCTACCAACCCGTAATTCGTTTGCGGTGAGTCGCTGATTAGCACCACCCATCATTGCACGATGACGAGAATATCATAAGAGAGACAATCTCTTTTATCAGTACACCCTGTCCGGCTTCTGTGCCTGTAGAGGAGATGACCACTCCGAAATACTTGCATTACACAGTCTGGGTAAATGGCGCTGCAGGCTGATTTTGGTGTATTTACACCATTTGTCTACAGCGAGAGATTTTCTCCGTGACAAAACACAGTGAACGGCGTTCTTACGGGTTCGAATATACCGCAAGCATATTTGAACTTTGTATACACATCACTGCTTAGTGCTGCCACCACGCAATTTATTTGCATGTATCTATTTATAAGTTTGCACGCGCGTGTGCACATACGAATGCACACAAACACAGACACACGCACACTCACGCGCACACTCACACAAACATTCACATACACACACATATCATTCAGACTCTTGATTCGGCCCCTTTTAATTGTAGTCAGACCTCTGCTAACTAGCGACCACTGCTACCTACCTGTCCTACCTACACATATATACATACACGTCTATTCTATACTACACACTAAGTCACACACACTCAGATATACATGTACATGCAAACAGACATACACTCACTTTCTAGCACACATACACGCGCACGCACCCTACTAATATCACCAACCTGGTACTCTCCAACACATAAGCGCACTGCCAGCAACCCCTATACGTACACACATACACGGACACGGACACACACATAACATACACGTACATTGATGTACATGCGCATACACAGACACACACACAATCACAAACACACACACATACATACACACACAAATGTATATACACATACACATTATCCCTTGCATATACGCACAAACTACAATTACCTCTCACGCTTTCAGTTTATTAGAAATTCTTTTCTTCTTTAGGCACAAGGCCCGAAATTTTGTGGGGAGGGAGCCAGTCGATTAGATCGACCCCAGTACGCAACTTGTACTTAATTTATCGATTTCCGAAAGGATGAAAGGCAAAGTCGACCTCGGCGGAATTTGAACTCAGAACGTAACGGCAGACGAAATACCGCTAAGTATATCGCCCGGCGTGCTAACGTTTCTGCCAGCTCGCCACCTTTCAGTTTATTAGAGATTGGACATCTGAGCTACCCACGTGCGTTTCTCCTAGCTCTCTCCTCTTTCTTATCTCCTTTCCTCCTGTCTTTCTCCTCTTCCCTGGACATATCCGAAACGTTATACTTTTGATCTATAACTTTCATTTTATAGCTTTATTCTTTTTCGAGTGTCAATCTAATAATAATAACTATGAACGTCTCTTGGACTTTTGTTGCGTAATTTTGTATGTAATTTTGTCTTTTGCTTCGATTTTATATATGTATACACACATACACACACACACACAGATACATACGTACACGCACGCACGCACACACACACACACACACACACACACACACACACAATCACAAACCTATACATACATACATCTTAAGATTTAAAGGTGGTCGGTCAAAATTTATTCTAAATTAGATAGAAGAGAACATACATATATATTATACATACATATTATTTACGTGTAATTGATTTTTGATTTAATATTTGACTGTTTTTTATATATATATAACTATACATTAAAACAGACAATAATATATATGTAGATGTGTGTATGCATGAGTATATTTATTTATGTGTGTGTATGTGTATGTCTATGTATGTAACGAACCAGCGAGTAGCCTGTCTGATACCTGAAACCAAGACGCTAGTGTACACAAATTGTGTTATATAAATAAATAAATAAATAAATAAATAAATAAATGGATTGTAAAAAGAAATATCAAAGCGTTGAGATCCCAAATATGAGAAATTAATGTGGACACCGACAAGTGCTACAACCTGGATTCAACAGTTGTGGGTAGAATTTCAAAACACAACACAGCAAGAATACCTATATTTAAAGAAGGAAAACCATATTGAGTAAATTAAAGAATAACAACAAACTGGGAAATAACGTTCATGTATAGATGGAGTTGAAAACTTTTGGTTCAAACTTTTTCATAGAATGCACTCGTCCCTGACAATATACGTCACTTCGTGTTTTAATAGTTGTACCATTATGGTACATATAATAGTAGAATTGTACAGATTATTATCGTTTGGATAGCCTCTATATATTGTTTTAACTAATAATGACAACTTTCTCCCTCAGTTTATTGTCAAATATCTTTCAAGATTTATTTTTCTTTATTTTACCTCAGTTTAGAAAATGTAGTGCTTTTCGTTGTTTCATATTCTAGCTGAAATACCGAAGAAAATTACATTTTTACTTCTTTATCTGAGGAAGAAATCAATTTAAGACGAATTATCAAAATGCATTTTCCGTTTTTTCAAGATTAAAATATTAATCGAACATGAGAAATGATTTATATCATTAATATGTACTCTGAATAAGTCTGAAACGCGATATTTTAACAAAATAGGGGACCTTTAAATAAAATCAATTACTTTCAGAAACAAATGTGTTAAGGAGACGCCGATTATAACATTCAGCCAATCACCAAAACATAATGAAACTCGAATCGTTGCCAAATATTACAAACAACTGAACATTTCACTTCAAATATGACATTGTAACAAAACTTTATTGACATACAAAGCGATTTACATATATGTTTAAAGGTCAACTTGAAGATGGAACATCTCAAAACAACAATAATATTGTGCTAGTTAAAGAGAACTCATATTTGCTATGACATAAGAATAAATGAACTAGAATAAATACAAAAGAAAATTCGATAAAGAATACAACTTGGTTAAAATTCAAATAAAACAAATATAGAAATAAATACCCACAAATAAAACAACAGCCATCAAAACTCCTAATGCTCTCCAAATAGGTTACATTGTAACCAAGTTAAATATTATAGTGGTGTCCTAAAACAGTGAGATCGTATACTAAAACCAACTTTCAAATGTATTTAATATAAATATACTGATTGGTAAAAAATGCCTTTAATCTAGTAAGATTACTAGAATATTAAGAACAGTTAATAAAAATCAAATGAACACAAAAATATAAACAAAGAAGATTATCGAGAAAATTTGTGTCAGACTTTCTTGCACCTGAGCTTCATCAAAGACAATTACAACTGATAATAAGTTGGAAATAATTCCATTTGTATAAACTGGTAAGATCATATTTCTGAGGAAAAATGAAATCAATTTATTTGATAGTTGCTGTGGTGGGGGGATGGGGCATCCTTAAGATAAATGCCAAATTAAAGTTTGGTAGTGGATTTTGATGATTTTATCGAAATCAATCAATGAATTATGATTCTGAAAGAAATATCGACGATCATCTTTTCTTCATAAAGACTAAACCAAACTTCGTTGGTGCTCCCACAAATTCACATTTGATAGGACCTTTGTCATGAGTTGCGTGAAAATTATTCAAGAAATTTAGATTCAAATCATTACTTTGATATGCGATGTCAACGATTAATATATGAAAGGTCACTAGAAGTAGATCTTATTGCAATCCGCATAACAGAGTTACACAAAGGTTTCTTTGTTTTTTGTCTTGTGCACGTGTTAGTTATCAAACTCTGAATATAAAAATTTAACAGACTGGTGGGTAACAGCATAAAGTAGAACATTGTGGTGTTTTATTGAAGATGTCCCGTCACATCGAAACTTACTACGGTATACACCAAACTGGAGTTGCTCGAGGTAGTAATAGGAGTAAAGCTTAATCAGTCCTGGTTTAAAGGAAGGATGGAGATAGAGGCTCAGCATTTATGACATTAATTCTTGTCTTATTCAACAATGCAGCTGGTGTCGAGTTTCTCTTAGTCTTCTATAAATTATTTGAGATCAGTTCAATATTACTTATGTAGTTAATGACAATGTAGCCAATCAGATGTGTCGCTAAAATTGAGATGGCTCCCACTTCTGTCCTATCGTCAAAATGGTGGAGAAAGTTTCACTTCTGATATTTCTAGTACAAAAGTAATGATACAGTGGATGGAAATGGAAGCACTAAATTTGTATGGTGGCTTTCATGTGCAGTTTGAGTATTTTTAATGGTTGATGTATTTGCTGCATTGTATTATGTGTGACACTCTCCCGCCGGCTCAGCTAACCCCTACAACAAAGAGCAATTGTGGATAGGAAAACATTTGTGGACAACATATTAACATTCTGTAGTATTCCCCACAATAACAAACGATTACTAATGGAAGCAATATACATAATACAGCGATTTGCTAAAAGAAACATACGATAATATTTTCGCCAATTACATGCAACAACAGTAGCACACACTAAAATCGCTCCATCCTAAAGATGAAATTGTAATGGTCTAAAAATGTTAATGATAGATTTAGAAATTTTACTGATCCAAACAAACTACAAGGAACTCGTAGGAAGTATGAAAAATACATTTGATAAAAATATACAACTAAAACAGTTTTGCTTTTAATTAATGTCTAAAAGTAAATCTGTACTGCTAATTGGTAACAACGTCACGAATAACTCCTGTTGACACTGTTAAGGCTGCTAAAAAGAAAGATTTATTTCACCTATCTCAGAAGACGATCTCACTGCAAAGACGGCTGCTAAAAACAACTTTAGAGTATTTAAAATCAACTGTATATTCATATGTATGTATGTATGTATGTATGTATGTATGTATGTATGTACGCACGCACGTATGTATATGTATGTATATATAAATACATACACATATATATTACACATACATATATATACATACATACAT
>NC_068985.1:61560973-61564142 GCF_001194135.2 Octopus bimaculoides | reverse complement strand
AGTACATAGTGTACCTACTCTCTGTGAATAATCAGACTAATTTCGTGTAGTTTATCATTGTAACAGAATCGTTTACAATTAATTTCCACCTCAACAAGCAAAACTTTTGCTAGAAATATCAAAATCTAATGAAAAAAGAAAATAAACATATTAGTCGCTTAATGAGGCACGGGCAATTGTTTTGTTTTTAAATAAGATATTAACGAGATATATTTGCCTTCCTTCAGACGCTGTTGGGGGTGTGGATAAAAGTAGGGCTGCTTATGCGTTCTAATTTTGTTATGGTAGACGCACTCGCGTCTTTTTATATCCATGTGGATTTCATTTAAAATAGTAATGCTAGATTATCTCCGATCCTTCACGCAGACACTTCCGTTTGAACTGCCAGTGAGACCATAAATGATTCTCTCTATGATTCCACTTTATTGTAGAGATGGAATTATAAAAACAACATTTTTTATGAAAGCAAAATCTATCGATTAAAGTAAATATTGCATTCGCCTTGCTGAACGTTATGCCAGCATCAAAAACACGTGAATTCTTTAATACGTATTTGTAAACTCAGGGAGGTGAATCTGTACTGGGTTTGATAACTCAACGGTATTCAGTTATGTCACTTTATGATGTACGTTCAAATTCTTAGAGACAGACTTTGCCTTTTATTCTTTTGAGATCGGTGAAATAAAACTTACTTTACCGTCCAGGTTTCTTTATAATCTCTATAAAGACGCATGTTCCCTAAACATGCCCTAAAGAAGACAAGCCTTGTCGAACTTGAAATGTTTGATTGCCATATGTTTTGAAGATTGTAGCAGACTCACCAAGATCATTATTTTTGTGTATCAGGATGTTTTTATCGATGTTAGCAACGTAGAACACAAAGGACTTGAAATCACAGATCTCCTTGAGATGTGCGCCATCGTTGGAACAAATTGATAAGTGGCCTTCATCTTTATCGAGGGATTTGTATTCAATCTTCTTTGCTTTGAGAAACAGATTGACTTTGGCTGCAGCATTCTCAAGGGATGTTAACAAATCTGGCTCATCACACAGATGATGAGCTCTAATCATCAATATAGTCAAGGTAATAACAATACATTGTGCTAACAACTTGATTATTTCTGCTTGATGATGAGACCTGTCTTGGGTGAAGCCAAAACGTTACCTTATTCGTTGTAGCAAAGTGTTCACTACAATCATACGGAAGAAAGAAGTAACGGTGTCTCTTTGGAAGATTCCTGCTATCATTAGAAACTCTTTAGTTGAACCATCTGTACTTTGCACAAAGCTTCATGGAACTTCATACAAGATGGTGGTGACTCTGACAACTTCATCTGGGATATCATAGTTCACAAGATATGCAACATGGTCCTTCTGTTGTAATTATCAAATGCTTTGGAGAAATCCACAAGTGCAATTGATGTATTTTGCATGAAGGTTCTAAAAGATCTGCAGCAGTGTTGATCTACCTTTGTGAAATCCGTTTTGGTTCTGTTGTAGAATGGGATCATTATAAGATGAAATTAAT
Organism: Octopus bimaculoides; assembly: GCF_001194135.2. NCBI lineage: Eukaryota > Metazoa > Mollusca > Cephalopoda > Octopoda > Octopodidae > Octopus > Octopus bimaculoides. The sequence goes on along the minus strand of NC_068985.1, from coordinate 61,562,614 downwards.
TTAAGGAACTGTAAATTTTTAAGGCTTTAAGGTGAAAACCACCTTTTTTCAGAAGTGAAATAATTTAAGAAGACTTCAAGAAGTCCGTTGGTTTGTTTCTTATAAGTGTTGTCAAACAAGTCAAAAAGATGCTTGTAGAAAAACGGATTCTTCAGATGATGGTTGCGATGTTATAGACTTATGCCGTGTTGCTTAATCTTTTTAGGCATTTTCTCTTCTTTTATGGTAAATTGGCCAGTCTGGATTGACAGAGTGTCTGCTATCTTGTGGCTGAAGAATGGATTATCGACAAGTTTGGAATTGTGTAGCTTTCTTTTATCAAGAACCAATATAAAGTATTGAAATCAGGCATCTAAACACTGGTTGGTGGTTTCCTCCACAATTCAAATCACTGGAGAAGCTCTCTTGCTAGTAGTTTCCCTTAGAGCTTCCAAGATGACAACAGTCTTATTTTCATGGTATAGCTGGTCATGTTCTTCAGGTTAGAACTTAATGAGTGCTTCTAGTGCCACACTATACGTTTCATCAAGTGTGACTTCAGCTGAAGCAAGGTTCATTTCTACATTGATTTTCCTTGGATGCTTTCTTCAGGTCCTCATTGGCCCGTTACTTTCTGATTGAAGGTAGAGGTTAGTGTCTTTTTTCTCTTCTTTGGGAGCCGTTCCAGTGCTATATTTCTGTTGGCAATGATAAGGGTTAGCACTACTATTTTTATACTTAAGTCTGTCTCAAACAGTGATGAATCTGCTATGCGCCGCAGCTATAAACTCTTTGTACAGGTTAGCATCACCTAAATACAGCTGCACATTTCATCTTTCAACCTGCTTTCGTCGACCAGACAGCTTTTATTGATTTTTATTTTTGTTTTTGCTGTTGTTGTTGTTGTCCAACCCCAGGTCGGCTTTGGCTGAGTAAACCTAAGTTATTTCAGACCTGATGACACCGCCTTTTTCTCAAATATAGCTTACCCTGGACTGCAGCACCTAATGTTTTGATTTTAGTGATGTATGATGTGATTTGAAGGAAATTTAGCTGCTGTTTCTAGCAAGTTGGGCTACCACCTTAAGACTTCCTCATCGGCTCGTAATAGGTAAATCCTTCGTGCATTATGATACCCGCTCGATCCAGGTTGGAACAAGCACTCGCATGTTCACCAATAATATTGAAAAACTATTTAATAAGAAAATTGCACATTAGGAACATATTAGGACTGATATCATTAGACTTTGATCTTAGTTTCTCTCTCTTTTCCCTCTCTTCTATCTTTCTCTCTTTCTCTCTTTCTCTCTTCTGGTCCCTCCGTCTCTGTCTCTCTGATTCTGTCTGTCTGTCTGCCTCTGTCTGTCTCTCTCTCTCTCTTCCTCTTTCTTCATGTGTTCAGGTAACCAGTCGTATTCATCAACGAGCCATGAACGCCATCGATTTAGTAAATCGCTGTATATATATATATATAAGGGATGACCACTAGGTGGACATCCATGAATTAATATTCAATTTATCACCCTATCTATCTATCTATCTATCTATCTATCTATCTATCTATCTATCTCGCTATATATATATATATATATATATATATACTTGGAAATGGATGCATGGCGTTCAATCATATAATAATATAAATAAATATATATATATATA
>NC_068985.1:61556874-61560963 GCF_001194135.2 Octopus bimaculoides | reverse complement strand
TATGCACATACATACATATATATGTATATATATATATATATATATATATATATATAAGCATATATGGGTACAGGACGTCACAAAACGTAAACAACATAAATAACAAGGCAAACTTGGGTATGCGAACAACGATAGAAACAAATGGAAAACAAGACAAGTAACATAAAGAACGACACTTCATCAGTTGTCGGTTGACCATCTACTCCTCATTTCGAGCAATTAACGACAATATGAAGCTTCGAAAGGCAGTTGCTCCCACGAAACAAAATACAATTTGGGATTTGCAGAGGGTCAAAGTTGGTAACAAAAATAGGACTGTGGAGACATACAACAAACCAAACGAAAACAAACATTGAGGGACGTTAGGCCAGACGAGTTAAAGTAGCGAACGCTGGAGGAATTTTGGGAGAAACTGCCTTTCGAAGTCTCGTATTGTCGTTAATTGCTCGAAATGAGGAGTAGATGGACAGCTGACAGCTGATGAAGTGTCGTTCTTTATGTTACTTGTCTTGTTTTCCATCTGTTTCTCTCGTTGCTCGCATACCCAAGTTTGTCTCATTAACGAATTTCGGACTCATGTCGATATCCACAGCTTTGTGCGCCGCGTTAGGTTGTGTGCGCTTTTCCACGATACCCCACCTACATCTAATGAGGAGGACTGCTTCACCGACCTGGGCCGTCGACCATCCCAGTGGACGCCAGCTGCTGGCCAGTTCCAAGCAGTCGATAATTTTGCGGGTGCCTGCCTGCCAGTGCGCTGTGGATCGGTATGACTTTTCCAGGCGTCCCCAACATCTGAACATCTCTCCAGCCGAACTCTCGCCCCTTCGATGTCTCCGACGCCACACGGACATCATCATAAAACCGGCCGACAAAGTTGGAGCCGTGGTGGTGTAGCGCACGGACCTCTACAAAATGGAAGCTCTCCGCCAACTTCAAGACACCTCCTTCTACTGCCCTCTGCCCTCCAACCCCACGCCCAGCTACCAACAGACTGTGTCCTCCACTATCCATTACCTCATCTCCTCTTCCCGTCTCCCCCACCGCCTCTAACCTCATTGTCCGCACTCCTCGCACCCCCACAATTGTACTAGTAATTAGTATCTCTCTATAAAAGAAACTATTTTGTCGCTAGAGCGTATTTGTGTTCAGAGTTCTAATCCAACCAAGTTCAACTTTACCTCTTATCCTTTTTATCCTTTGAGGGTCGATAAAAAGTACCAATCCAGGGCAGTGGATTGGTAAAACTCACAACGTCCAGTTAACTGCCCTGCAGTATTTGTTCCAGAATTTTGCGTTCTGAGTTCAAATCCCGCCGCGGTTTTTACTTGGATAACAGACATAAATCCCTCACCAATTTTAATTCTACCTCCTGTCGTTCACTTTGTTGCAAGCATCCATGCCAGGTTCCTGATGTAAAAACCTACTCACCCCTATTCTTCAGTCCCGAATTCCTTTAAAGCAAGGATTCTCAACCATTTTTTTTTTTTTTACCCATGGACTCCTTTGATTACAATAATATTCTGGTGGACCCCACCAAACCATTCGTTGTTTAAAAACTAGTTTTATACAAGTTTCTTTCAAAATTCCTATTTGTCTTTCACTCGTGTTTAAACTATGTAAAATGTTACAGAAAGAAATCCAGCTTTTTCTTTCAATGCATGCCAATACATACATCTAAAGCAAAGATTTTTCGTGGCCCTTAGAATACTATTGTGGATCCCCAGTTTACTATTTTGTTACGAGGACCAACCCCACCCTTAAATCATATATGGACCCTTGAAAACCACTGCTTTAAAGGATCATGGGCACTGTCTTCTAACCTGACAAAAAGATTTTTTTTAAATACAGATTGTTTGATGTTGAAAAATATTTTTAGATACAGTTATAAATCAAATGATTTGTTCCCTTCGTCAATTTGTTTCTTTATTTTAGCAGGAAATACATTAAAGGCAACAGATTTCCCTAATACAAAACGTCCTGTATTTTTCTCTTTATTGAATGCAAACCGTGTTCATTAGTTAATATTGAAACAATCCTTATGCTATTTTACTTGATCCAACCACTAAAACATACTTTCAAATTTAAATCCTACAATGACAGCCACTGATGTGCTCTGTATTTATTCTTGTGTTAACATTAATTTCCTGCCGTGTTCCGGTCTGAACAGAATTACAACTTAATGTTATGAAAAACGAAAATTGCGCAGACTGCTTACATACATGTAAGCTAGCTAAGTATGGTTATTCAATGAGCATTTTCAGCATAAGCAAGGTAGTACAAGACAGCTGTCCGACAATGATAGGCTAAAATTCAGTACGACGAGGAAATTTAACCTGAACAATTTGCAGCTGAATATACTAAAATGCACAAAAGATTTTTACAAAAAGAAAAACAAGCACAGATAACAAAATTAAGGATATTTGGTTTTATAACCGCAAAGTAATACAGATTGTTTCTTACAAACAAGCAGATAGACAGAGAGTCAAAGAAAAATGAAAATCACAGATGTAGAGGCATTAAATAATACAAAATAGAGACATAAATAGCTACCAGCAATTCCAAAGTCACTCAGTCAACTGATAGTTAACTGTCAATGTTCTACTGTCCGTCCCATTAACTAACAACTGATAGCTTAAATAAAGAGGACTGTTTACTCTACAACCGGCTTGTATATAATCATTAGCAAAGTTAAAATTGTTTGTGATAATTATTTCCGTGAAGGCTCTATACTTTATGATGAACATTTTGACATAATCTATCGTTAGTACTAAAGACATATAATGTTTGAAATTATAACAGTTTTTAAGTAGGAGCAGCCTCATTTTTTTTTTTTACTTTTCTGCATCTTTCAAAATCTAAATATATTTCATAGCATTGCTAACAATTTTTGGCAATTGGTACCTGCTTAACTTAAATTGCTCGATTTTATTTCTAACATTGTCATTTCTCAAATTTGTACATACGAATCAGAGTGGATAGCACTGATCTCCAGTATATTACTGGCAGTTTGTTTCTAAATATTACAAGGTTCTTTAGTATTTCTTCCAAAACGCCGCCGTAAGAAAGGAAAATAACTGAACTCTTATATTGGCACATGGCTTTGCATTTGTAAGAACAAAACAGAGGCCGGAAGACAAGTCACAATAAAATACCATGACAACCAATAGACTATGGAGATAATGTTTAATTTAATAAAATCACTGCAGAGCCATTAACTGCTGGGTTAAAGTTCAGTCTAGGAGATTTTGACAACTAAAACCACACAGCCGCCCAAATTATTGGATGCAGTTTTTAGGGGAAACGACGTTTTTTTCACATCAGCTACAAACCGGATGTGTCTATCCTCCTCCAGCAAAAGAGAGCAGTCGCCATATTTCATTCCATAACGGCTTTCTCTGTAGAGCGCAAGGGTACATAATCAGACTTTTACCTAACACTCCATTGAGCCCCTAGTGCGAAACCGATTGGTAACATCGGCCGTAATGTATATATAATACTGTATACTTCAAGACACACACACGCATGCACACTCACACATGCACACACATATATGTATGTATGTATGTATGTATGTATGTATGCATGTATGTATGTATGTATGTATGTATGTATGCATTGAAGAATATATATGTACTATTTATAACAATTTATCCTCTTTTCCAAACAAACACTGGTCAACACCTATAAAGAACGTGTTTATAGGTGTTTACATTGGAAAAAAACACTCTTTCGACTATTTTAGATAATATCTACCCTTACCTAATAGTATCTGCAATTTAATCATTATTCTTTTCATCCTATACATCCTATTATTTCCTTCATCTTTTCTGTCCATCTATCATTTACTCTCTATTTGTTTCTACCTCCATTTCTCCTTTAATTCTATTTCTCTTTTTCTCTCTTCTTTCTCTTCTTCTCTCGTCCTATGACGTCAAATTTCTTAACGGTATTTTAAAAATTACTAGCGTTCCCTATGCAACTTTGTTTTCCATATATGTATATATGTGTATGTATGTATGTATGTATGTATATGCATGTATATGTGTATGTGTATATATGTGTATATGTATATATATATATATATAT
>NC_068985.1:61546725-61555843 GCF_001194135.2 Octopus bimaculoides | reverse complement strand
CCCCAGATCATCACGGATTCTCTTCCATCTTTAACAGTTGGAAGAAGGCAGCCTGGGTCAAATGCTTCTCTTGGCTGTCTCGACAGGTATACTCGGCCGGTAGTCGGAAATAAGGTAAAGGATGACTCGTCCGAGAAAATAACATTCTTCCACTGCTCTAGGGACAATTCTGTATGGGACCAACTCTAAATGCTTTGCAACGTTTGTTTTTGAAAGTAGTGGTCTTGGTTTTCTGATTACAGTCCTCCCGTGAAATACGGCTTTGTGCAGCTCCCGTCGAACAATTTTTGTGGAAACTGAGTTCTCGAGATGGTCATTAAGCTCTGCAATAATTTGGGGAGCTGTACTTTTGTGATCCTTTCAAACAATTCGCATAAGTGTCCGACGGTCCCTATCTGAAAGTTTTGGTTCTCTTCCGGAGTTTTGTTTCGACGAGGAGGTTTTTCCCTCTTTCTCAAAGGCTGTCATTATTTTCGAGACATTACTTCTTGGTACACCAAACATTTCGACTGCTTTCGTTACGCTAGCGCCTGCCATTCAAGCACCAACAATTTGACCTCTTTGATAGTCCGATAGATCTGTTATTTTAATGAATTTTAATTACCTTTTTCTGATGATATCTGAAAAGAAACAGCAATTTTAGCAAAACATATTAAGCAACAAACCAAAACACATAAAAATAAACAAGCTTTTGACGGTTTTATAGATATTTCAAAATTATGATGCTATAATGCTAGGTGCTTCCATTATTTTGTCCAACCCCTGTATATACATTAAAACTAGCAATGACTTCCATCTCTTTAATGTCACCCATGCGTGAGAAGCAAGTATATTTAATTTTCTCCGTTTAATCAAAGTTCAGGTGGGAACTACAGAGGATAATTTAAGGAAGCGTAATGGATTACAAAATAATTTTAATTCCAGCTGTATCTTTAATAAATAGAATATTGATCAAGAAGTCTGAACAAAATATTCGGAAGATGTTCATATGCTGTATCTGTAATTCTTCTGTTAGCTCTGACCAATGAACTGCGATCATGATGGAGCACCGACGACTGAAGTAGAAGAACTATAAATACTTCCTTCTACTATCAATTCCATTCCTGTTTAAGAACTTGAATTAGTCGAGGAAAGGGACGTCTACAATAAAGAGTTAAAATTATGCGCTTTCTAGGACAGAAAATCTCTGAAGGTAAAACTTTGATTTGAATATTAAACTACCTGAAAATTATTAGTATCAACCAGAGCCAATTGCTTGAGGCATGCTACCATTGTGAGAAAAGAATTGTTGAAAGAAAACTAAATAGAACAGTCACAAACGAACTCCTATCCTTTAATGAGATATGGTGCCCCTACATACACAGCATGCATGCACAAATGCCCCGAGAATTTAACCAAACATGTTGTTGTTGTTGTTGTTGTTGTTGGCACTCCGTCGCTTACGACGTCGAGGGTTCCAGTTGATCCGATCAACGGAATAGCCTGCTCGTGAAATTAACGTGCAAGTGGCTGAGCACTCCACAGACACGTGTACCCTTAACGTAGTTCTCGGGGATATTCAGCGAGACACAGTGACTAGGCTGACCGTTTGAATTACAGGCACAACAGAAACAGGAAGTAAGAGTGAGAGAAAGTTGAGGTGGAAGAGTACAGCAGGGTTGGCCACCATCCCCTGCCGGAGCCTCGTGGAGCTTTAGGTGTTTTCGTTCAATAAACACTCACAACGCCCGGTCTGGGAATCGAAACCGCGATTCTATGACCGCGAGTCCGCTGCTCTAACCACTGGGCCATTGCGCCTCCACTTAACCAAACATAACAGAAAGAAAACTTGCAAACACAGACGTATATTCCCCCACCTCCACCCCATAAACGCTATACATAAAATGCCTCTACACAGTCCATTTCTACAAGAATACCAACCTTAATGATACACACTTTTCCCATAAATTCTTTTCCAAAACATTCTTGCCGACTTGCAACAACCACCACTATGGCTCATTTAATGACGCATATATGATGACTCTCCTATAATGACACATGGTGATTTTCCTTTGATAATACGTATGTAATAACTCTCCTTTAGTGACAAATATATGATGACGCTTCTTTAATGACACGTACGATGACTCTTCAATAATGACACATAGTTGCTGACTCTCTTTAAGTACTCTTTTAAGGAATATGACTCATATATATTTGCAACAACTATGTCACATATATGATATATATACACATACATACATATATGCATGCATATATCTGTGTGTGTATGTATATATGTGTATATATAAGACAATTACAATGAATATGGTGATAAGTAAATCTGCATACTTTGCACTCAAAAACTATAAGAACCTACCGAATATGATGCTAGATAAACCTACATACATTCAGTTTTCTTCAGACTACGTCAGTGGATGGGCCTTCAATAAAGTTGCATAGTCTAATATCCAGTCGAAAGTATGAAGCAGAAACGTGCGTCGGAAGCATTTAGATCAAATAAGCTGTATAATTGATTGTTAAAATGAAAAAAATTTTAAACTTTGTAATTGTCGTGGATAAAATATTTATAATCTAGTGAGGCGAACCCAGGATTTATCCATCGGATGTAATACAGAGAGGTTGCTTACCATAAGTAATCCTAGGTAGTCTTTATAACTCGATGCTGTTAGTCTTAACTTGGATTATAACAGAGTGCTCGTACGATAACCGCCTGGGTTATCCCTACCTATCCCTACCTATTCTTTATTCCTACCTCTTTATCCTTACCTATTCATTTTGTGTGTGTGTGTGTGTGTGTGTGTGTGTGTGTGTGTGTGTGTGTGTGTGTGTGTGTGTGTGTGTGTGTGTGTGTGTGTGTGTGTGTGTATCCAAACTATGTTGCATATATATATATCCCAACTATGTTGCATATATGACATATGTTACACCTGTATCACATATATGACACACTGGCAAAACTACACTAATGAAATCACCCTTTGTTTTACTCCTAACCTTCCACATCCAAGAACCCTCCACTTGCAATATGCACATTTCACATGAAATTACTAACTTTTCAAACAGAGGCCTTGAAAACTTTCTCCAAAGGATGCCATGCTATTCTTGTCTCCTTCAACAGAGAAAAATTACATCACTACACATATGTAAATATTATTGCAACTCATCCCTGTCCAAAACATGAACAACCCGCATTTAGCTTGATAAATAGATTGTTCTCATGCTGAAGGCCTGTATCCTCACAAACGAGGAACCCGAAACTTAGACACAACCACCGCACCTCAACATACACACATATCAGTTTCATGCTGAAGTTGTACACCCCCCAGGGTCTTCCTTGTCCAGTTCTTAATGTCATTGCTCTTTCTTCATCATTCCATCGCAAGCAAATATTCAGTTCACTTAACCCCTGAGGTTGTGGGTACAGAGATTCTGGGCCTTGATAATGTTCCCCAAGTACTGAAGCTTTCATCGTCTAACAATCGTCACCAGCTTCTGTTTTTCTCTAATCTTATCCATGACTGAATCGTTCGTTCAACAGGCCATCCAAGTGATCTCCAGTGTTCGCCAGCAGCAGATCATCTCGAGCGTCTTCACTGCCTTGGAGTCCATGTTTCACACTCATACAGCATTATTAGTTAGACTAAGATTCTGGAGAGTTACAGTTTAATGATTTTGCTGAGGGATCAGTTTCTCCACATGGAACTGAATGACCTCACGGGTGATTTTCCTATAACAAGTTTTGATCTGATTTTCTGACTGCAGTCCGCTGTTTGATCAATAATGGAGCACAGATACTTGAATTTGTTGACTTAGGTTAGCGTGGTCCTTTGGCGTTATATACACGCGCACATACATACATACATACATACATACATACGGTGACGTCTTATAATTCTTCCTCATTTTTGCAGCAATTTTGATGGGGATGAAACAAGTCGATTACATTAACCCCAGTATTTGACTGGTATTTTATTTTATCGACTCCGAAAGTATAAGAGGTAGAATTGACTTCGGCGAGATTTGAACTCAGAACGTAAACAACCAAAATAAATCTCACTAAGTATTTTGTCCGATGCTCTGAGGATTCTCTGAACTCACTGCCTTAGTGACGTGTTATAATGAGTTTTAAAATGCTATGTAAAGCCCAAATTATTCAAATTCTTTCAATGGAAAAAATGAATCCAACAAAATCAGTTCTTATCTCCAGTTTCTTGATCTTAAACAGACAAGAATGTCTTCTGTTACATGACACCGATCAATCAAAGGTAAAAATGTTTTATGTACTCACAATATCTGAGTGAACTGGAGTGTGTCCGGGTGAATTTGAATCAGAGGCTTATAATTTCGTAACGCCAAAATTTGTCTATTTTTTTTCTTTCATAGATTATTTCTCAATCGATATTTGAAACTGATTTCGCCGAGATATAAATACTGATTCCACAACCACCACCACTACCACACTTGCCCATTATTGAGATTGTGTGTAGTAGATTAGGGAAACATTAAAAGTGAAGAGTGAAGGATTAAAAGCGAGAATTAATATTGAACTAAAGAGATGAACTTGAACAAAATTAGTTTTAAAGACGGCCATTTATATAATCAGTCACTTTGCTCAGTCCATGTCCAATACCTTCATTGTGGTATAATCCCAGGTCAATGAAACAAGCTCACAGCATACAAATGAACGGCTGAATGCCCTCACAGATCTATTGTCCTAGATGGACTGTTCATCTGTCTAGTTAAAGAACACACTTCACACTATAACATGCATGCATTTGAGAGAGGAGAAAACTTTACAGCCTGACATATGTATTGTAAACATCCTTTATACCATGTATTATACACACTTCTAATACCATGTATTGTGCACACACCTAATTCCATGTATTATACACATCACCAATACCGTATATTAGACACATACCCTATACTATATATTTTACACACCTTTAATACCATATATTATATACACACCTAATACCATGTATTATATACATGATGTTTTACAGTAGTTTTATTTTCAGATATTCTCTGATATCTTGGCAAGTGGCTGACTGTAGTGATGACGTACAACAATGATGTTTAATACATATAACTCCAGTGTTGTTTATTGCACACAACTTTATAAAGCCAGCTATTTTATATTAATATAACAGTCCGTTTATTTGTTCGCATCATTTCTAGGTATGTTGTAAGGGAAACATATCGGTCAGCAAGGCTCTTTTCCTTATCTCACAATTCAACTATATTAAACAACGCTACTACCAAACAGTTCAGCAGAAATATTTTCATCTAACCAAAAGCTTCTTTGAATTTCTTCATTTTGATATTTTTAAACAATTATAAAACAAAAAATTTAAATAAACACTAATGAACTTTATCTCCCGTGTTGTGTGAGAGGTGTATGTGTACACGCGCGCTTTTAAATGGAAGACTATATTTGTTAGCAGACATGTGTTTATGTATGTGTGTGTGTGTATGATTTCTTAAAATCACATATGGGAATAAGGCATATTTTTTACCGTTGGGAGGACAAAAGTCAAAGTAGGTCATACAGACGACGATCTGATAAAATTGTAGTAAAAATGCAACCCATTCCGTTGTTAATTGCTGGATTCTATATTTATCATTAGTGTGGGTATTTATTTTTACACTACAAAGATATAATTTATAATTGCTTCCAGATGGAATATATTTCTCTATCGCCAAAAAATCTTTCATTCTCACTTACACTTAGGCTCACACAACTATTAAATATTAGGTTAGATATATAGATACATAAATATTTGTCTGAAAGCGGAAGAGAGAGAGGGTGTCTAAATATGCTTGCATGTATTTGTGGCGTAGGAGATACAAAATCTGAAGAGTGGCTCAATGTGAAGAGCATTCGGATAGGAATCGGATTGTTTCTGTACAATAAAACAAAAGCAACATGATAACAGTACCCTCTGATAAAACATAAATTATACTCTTACAAACACAGAGATCGTCTCTGATGAGGTACACAATATTTCAAAGGTATTTTTCAAGTAGACAGCTTTTCTATAAAGTGTCTTTTCGGATCTATTTTAAAACGGGGGCCACATTTTTCATTAATGTTTTACGTAGTGTTTTTGGTACGGAAAGACTTTCAAACTTCGTATACTTATCTATTTTGTGTTATAGAACAGAAAAATATTTTTGTATTCGAATTTATTTCATGTAAAAAAATTGTCTTATTTCGATAATTTCAACCAATCACTGACAAGTATTCAGTTGTTTATATTTACTCCTTTGGCTGATTAAGCGTATTTAATCTCCATACCTTCGTTTTATTTGCTTTTTTCATTTTAAATTTGCTTTAACCCTAACCCTAACCCTAACCCTAACCCTAACCCTAGGGTTAGGGTTAGGGTTAATTGTTTCAGAATCGTTTGTTTATGTAGTCGGCACTTAATGTATATCGGCTGAATGGGCGTCAGTGATTGGTTGAAATTACAGAAATACGACAACTTTAACATGGAATAACTTATGGATTTCTTTTTTTTTTAAGAAGACTAAGAGAAAAAGATGTTTTATATGACACATTCTACCAGTGTTCCAAGTTTCAAAGTGTTTCGTTAATGAAAAATGTGGCCCCCGTTTTAAAAAAGATCCGTCTTTTCTACTGGTAATAACAACGCAGTATTTGTAAAAGAAGATGGGTTGTCTGAAAGGAATTACTGTTGGTTTTAACCTTTGTCCTGTCCTGATTGAGTCAGCCTTTGATCAAAGTTGTTCCATCTATGACTATCCGTCAGTTTGTTCATCAAGAACTACAGTGACTAACGTTTTCTTTTTTTTTTCTTTTTCTTTTTTTGTAACGTTAGCGTATATTTGAGTGAATTTGGTCTGGTTATCTCATTCCTAGATCACTTTGCATATTTCCAAAGAATAAGACCTTCCCAGGATGGTGAAGCTGACGTAGAGTTCCAGTTAACGCGGTTCTTGATAAGGAAGTAGGGTTTGTGCAGGATTTGTTGAGTGAGAAGCAGCAGCATAACGAATAGGAAGGAGACGGGTATATTGGATGAGCAAATGGTGATGATACATTCAGTCTAATTCAGAGGAATAGAAGCCATTATAGTAGCAGTGAAAGAAACAAAGATGGTGTTTGGGGTTGTGACTATAGTGTGTGTGAATCAGCAGTTCTTCGATTTTCAGCAAGATCAGTTTATTTTAATACAACTTACAATGTGCGTAATTGTGAGTATGCGTGAGTGTATGTGTGTCAGAGAGAGAGAGTGAGTGTGTGTATGTACGAGTATGTGCGCGAGTGTGTGTGTGTGTGTGTGTGCATGCCTGTTTGTATGTGTGCGTGTGTGCACTCGTATAAGTGAGAGCACTGATCCCAATATTTGATCTGTACTTTAATATGTATTGTACTTGTGCTTTGTAGAAGATCAGCAACTGAACAGAACTGAAGACCTTTTTGGCTCTGAAAGCATCATCTTGTTTTGGGGGCGCAGTTTTGTTTAAGATGAATAATCATGGAAGGTAATCAGAGATTTTAGCATTTGAAATTATGAGGGGAGCTTAATTATAATGTTTAATAGTAATGTTTAATTTATATGTTATAATCAGGAGTAAAGAGAATGTATTGTTGCGACAGTGTTTCCTTGATACGTAGTAATGTTTGTTGGTTGGTGTTGAAAGAAATTATGTCGGCGATAATGTTTTTAGGAAATGGGACAAGTGTGGTGAGAAATGTCTAGGTTATGTGTGGATATTTGTGTGTTGAACGTTAAAGAACAGGAAATAATATCATTTTGAAATGGGTGCGGGTGGATGTAAGTCATTAATGTAGAAGAAAGTGGAAGTGAGAAAACTGAGTCGATTGAGAATATCAACCCTCCTTTCCCGTCATCATACGCCATCGTGAAACGATCGGGCGGCTTATACTATAAAAAGGAATAAACATGACAGTTTCTTCAACAATAAAACCAACAAATTCTTGTCATATCTCCATCAATTGCTGAAGTGTCGACAAAATACCTTGAAGCATCTATTTATGGCTTTTTACATTCTTACTTCAAATCCCACACAGGACAACTTTACCTTACATCTTTCCGGAGTCGATAAAATAAAGTACCAGTCTAATGCTGGGATTAATTTAACCGATTAACCCCTTCTCTACAAAATTATGGGTTTTGTTGCTAAATTAGAAATTGTTATTACATCACCGATTTCCGAAATATAAAGATGACTATCTAGATTATCTACCCTCTTGTAAGCCGCTCACATTTCCGACGGGAAAAGTATTGAGAAAGCTATACATTTAGAGAGAGAAAGTATAATAAATAAAATGAAACATGGTACTCATTTTATCACACCCATAAAGATTCGAACTGAGATCCTTTTGTGTAGCGCTATACTCAATGTACTCTCTATAGCGCCTCACAGAATAGGTTAAACTATTTCGTCACGGTTCAAAAGCTAAAGCTAACGTGATGATTGTCGTTGTGAGGAGAGGTTAAATCAGCATGTAATTCTACTTTGTGTTTCTACTAAATTTTCCATAGCTGTTAGTTTTCGAGTTAATGTTTGACTCTAAAAATTCAGGACTTATTGCCGGTACAGAAGCGAGTTCAATAGATAAGGTACATTGGATCCTTACATATAATAACTCAATTTTTAAAACACAGAGAGATAATTTCGCATTATCAACGTAAGGTTAAGCAAACAAAATCGTTTTCAAATAGGGGAATGAGTCATCAGCATGGTTCGTTGTGTATCATTCTGGGATCTTTGTGATTTGACGGGCAACACTTGTTTTCTTAACGAAACACTTTCAAACTTGGGACACTGGTAGAATGTGTCATACAAAACAACTTTTTCTCTTAGCCTTCTTAACAAAAATTGTACATCGCAAGTTATTTCATGTTAAAGTTGTATTTCTGTAATTTCAACCAATCACTGACGTCTATTCAGCTGAATACAGTCACTGCTGGCCGGTCATAAAAATGTTATTCCCTGTGACATATTTCATCCGGTTTAATCGTAATTTATACGCATATATTGTTTATATAATAAATTACGCTGTGCGTATCTGTGTGTGTAACAATTTTAGAGTTCGGATTCTAGAGTTAGGGTTAGT
>NC_068985.1:61545775-61546583 GCF_001194135.2 Octopus bimaculoides | reverse complement strand
TCTAGGAAATGAAGCACTTGGTGGAGGTGCATTAATAATTCTGCGAGCTCCAATAACAAGTGCAGGCAATATTCAAGTATTTTGATGGCTTTTTCCCCTTTGTTTACGAACAGTCTAGTTAATCGGAAATGTCAGAACTAACGGGGATTAATACCATATACACCGTTACAGCGCTAACTGTTTTCAACTGAATAGACGTCAGTGATTAGTTGAAATTATCGAAATAAGACAATTTTTAACGTGAAATAACTTCGAATACAAAATTTTTTTATCTGTTCTATACCACAAAATATACAAGTATACGAAGTTTGAAAGTGCTTCGGTACCAAAAACACTACATAAAAAAATGTTGCCCGTCAAACCACAAAGATCCTCATTCTGTATAGTGGTCATTATATTGTGGCGATCTTTTTCCTTTGGCTAGCACATAGAAAAAATATTTTTTTGTAACTAAACACTTTCAAAATTCGTATACTGGTAGAATGTGTCACATAAAATATCATTTACTCTTGGCGTTTTTGAGAAAATTGCGTATTTTCGAAGTTATTTCGTGTTAAAGTTATCGTATTTCGGTAATTTCAACCAATGACGTCTATTGAGGTGAAAAGAATTACTGCTATTGTTTGTCAACAACAACTTCCGGTGGTATATATTTCGTTTGTCATTGTTATTTATGACATCGTTCGTGCGTTTGTACTGGTTTTAGCTTTAGGGTTTCAGGTTTAGGGTTCGTGTTTTAGAGTTAGGGTTGGGGTTTTAGGGTGAGGGTTAGGGTTAGGGATAGGGTTAGAGTTTTAAGGTTAGGTTA
>NC_068985.1:61533894-61545588 GCF_001194135.2 Octopus bimaculoides | reverse complement strand
CTAACCCTAAAAGTCAAAAGCTAAAACCAGTACAAACGCACGAACGATGTCATAAATAACAGTGACAAACGAAATATACACTGCCGATAGTTGTTGTTGACAAACAACGGCAGTAATTTTATTCAAGGGAAAAGATCCCAAAATAGGCAATTTCGAAAAAGCTAACACAAAGCGAAAATACTTTCACAAACAAAATAAACTGAAAAAATTTTAAGAATAGCTAATAACTGAATTGATTAAACTATACACACGTGTATCTCAAATGTAAATATATCAGAAATAACAGTGACAAATGAAATATATACCGCCGGAAGTTGTTGTTGACAAACAACAGCAGTAATTGTTTTCACCTCAATAGACGTCATTGATTGGTTGAAATTACCGAAATACGACAACTTTAACACGAAATATAACTTCGAAAATAAAGAATTTTCTTTAAAATGCCAAGAGTAAATGATGTTTTAAATGACACATTCTACCAGTATACGAAATTTGAAAGTGTTTAGTTACAAAAATTATTTTTTCTATGTGCCGGCCAAAAGGAAAAGATCCTATTGTGGTGAATAATGAGGTAAGAAGCTGTGTCCGTAGACAAGAATGACCACTCAAAATAATTTTTCCATACATTTATTATATTAAACAGTTTATATTTGTTCAAATATATTACATTGATGAACATTTCTGTAAAGCTGTAATGCTTAAAGATTTACAATGTAGGAGATAAAGAAAATAACGGATGTATGTATGACGACATGAAAACACAAGGATAATTTACCTTTGTCAAACATGCATTTTCAGTGTATGTCATATCAGGACAAATAGGAAATGAAAGCACGTCTCGAGGAACAAAGAGACAAGGGTCTGTATGAAACTTGAGTTGGTTCTAGTGTGGGTTTCACGGTGCCAACATTCTATAAACCTGGACAAGTCTTCTGAAAACTTTCGAAATATAATTTAGCGGGAAGCTTTCATAACTTTTCTTTAATATTTACCGCCGTTGGCTGATACATGTTAGCCGTCGCTGATTGGCTGGTAAACATTTATGTAGGCATTCTGTTCTTTCAAGGAGCCGGTCATGCTTTTTATGGCGATATAATTAGGCTGTGGTTCTAAACAGGAATCTTGAACGAGGTGGTTCAAATCTGGCCAAAACCTGACTACGGTTCCTTTTTAGAATCCAACTTTCACCAAATAATGAGAAATTTCTCGTATGGGAAAGATGAAACAAAAAATAAACAAATTTGACGAAATCCAGTGCTTCGATCTCTATAGGCATATATTTCCAACTGAATATAATTCTTTTATCTTAATGTCCAGTATTAGAAACTATATAAACTGTTATGGGCCAATTTTAGTGACTGTTTCTTAAAATAATAAAAACTGAGTCTCGAACCGCTATTTGTTACTTTTACCAAATGCCAATAACTGTCATCATTAAAAAAAAAACCATTTACTTTGTGGGGTTTGAATATGACTATTACTATTATTATTATTGTTGTTGTTGCTGCTGCTGGTGCTGGTGTTGTGTTTTCAAGAAAAGGACGCCGTCACAAAAAAATTAACTTAACTTGCAAATCTAGCATTAGCGAGGTCGCTGATGCAACCAACCAAACAGATGACATTATTTTAACGTTGGAAAAATCAAAAATTGTGAAAAGCATTTTCACAAGATCTGGATGAAATGTTGCAATCAACATCGCGGAATCCATCCAGCAAGAAACAAACTTCAGAACTGTGACGTATAAAACCTTAGCAGCAAAAAGTAAGAAAATAGAGCAGGTGACATAACAGCAAATTGAAATGTATTTCAGACTAATCTGGAGCACCAAACCACAAGTTGCCAGGGTATAAAAAAAAAGGTACGGCACAATAGAGGTGAAATTTTCTACAGAGGATGAAGCCAGAGTAAATTGGTAAGGAGTGAGGAAATGATCCCCATACCAATCTACCCTGGCCGTACTGTGGTTAAAATAAAGATAATCTGCGTGTCCCCAGAAATAAACATCTACTAGTTGGTGATGGCTGTATTCATTACTATAGAGGACAAAACTAATACTCTACAAATCCAAAGGCAGCAGATATAAAATTGATCGGGCCAAGGGATTGAGCTATGGATCCAAACGGATCGCCAAAGAAGTGGGTGGAAGGAAAATCTGTCCATCCATATTTGTTTCTTCTCACTCTACTCTCCTCTCACTCTTTTCAAATATAATCGTACTCAGAGTAGGTAGTGTGACTGTATATAGCATGTGAATCACCCTTGAAGGAGGATCACTTACTCAAGGACCTCAGGTCATTAGATATAAATGTCGTGGCCATCATTAAGACCAGAGTTTCCGATCCACAAATCTTCACATCCATTGCCGATGGAAAAGAGATTTATTCATCGCCAAGATACCGGGATTGTGATACGGAGCTGCTGTGTTGCTTCATATCGTGAAATGGTATGGATCTCACGATACGTACCATTTTCTTAGACCCAGAAGGTAAGATAGTGATCTGCCATTTGAACAGCAGTTTATGCAGCGACAGAGACTTAATTTGGAGGCATAAAATATTGTGTAGATAATGATGATTCCCAAATGATGCTGGAAGTCCGAACGTAAGGGAACTCTGATAATGGGATGTATAAATGCACTTGACCTGAAGTCACTCTAAAAGCAAGATCGTCTGCTCAATGGTTTTAGAGTTGTGAGGTTTAAATGTGATAACCACCAGCGATACCAGGATTTCAGACACACATATCTTAGCACCCATTTATGGTAATTTTGAGATTATCGCTTCTTTTACACGGTTCGAAATGAGGGTAGGCTGGCAGTGCTTTTCCGGAAAGGCCTGGACCTCAAGATACGATCTATTTTCCTGAACCCGGACGGTGGTCTTTGACATGCTTAGTAGCGAAGGTGGTGCCTTTAGATTAGTCGCTGTGTATGCCACGACTGGGGCAAAGCAGCCGAATTTCTGCATGCGTTTGGAGATTTTCCTAACAACGCCCAGCTCTTTAGTGTTAGAGAGCGATTGGAAAGCCATTTTGGATACACATCTTGGATTGTGTGGGACTAACTGATAGGAGAAGAGATGTACCAGTTGATCACTGGAATTGATATAATCGGCTAATCCCTTCCACGAAATTGCTGGCCTTATGCCAAAATTTGAGACCATTATTATCATTATTGCGGTTGAATAAGACAGCAAGCTGGCAGAATCGTTAGCACGCCGGACAAAATGCTTAGCGGAATTTCGTCAGTCTTTACGTTCTGAGTTCAAATTCCACCGAGGTCGAGTTTGTCTTTCACCTTTCGGGTTAATTTTGTCTTTCACCTTTCGGATAAATTAAGTACCTGTTGAACCATAAGGTTAATATTTCGGGCCTTGTGTCTCTGGCAGAAAGGATTATTATTGCAGTTTAAAAACATTACTATTTCTGTTTTCTTCATCATGATATTGAAAATGGTTTCAAATTTTGGCCCAAGGCGACAATTTCGAAGAGGCACGTTGACCAGACCAGTGCTCACAGTCAACCTCGACATAATTTGAACTCAAACCATGATATTAATAATAACAATAATACAATTTTTTCACCTCAAAGCCACACTAGCCTTGCCATATTAATTTATTATGTATTACTCCCAGTCGGTGCTCAGATACTCCAATACTCAGAAGTCAGTAAAATTAGATTGTTTAAGGTTTGTTGTTATGAATTCTCGTGAGATTTGGTTTAACAAAGGATAAAACACATAAAATGTCTTCTGACGCCTGATACTAATGATATCAGTTTGTTAGAAATAAAACATTATAAACTAGAGAATGCAGGTATGTTCACAGGAGAGGGTATATCCTAAGAGAATACTGAATTACATTCTGTAGCCATTAAGGCACACTAAGTATTATTACTGTTTGGTTGGCATTTGCAATTGGCAAATAGCCAGCTCTTGGCTAGAATTATGCATTTAACTAACATCAGAAGAGCTTCTATTTCAACCCGTTCCACCTTCTTCACACGAAATGAACAACAGAGGTTACACGACGAATAAATCTACCGATAGACCTTTTTTATTTGTTGCTTTTTATTATTATTTTTGTTGAAACCTTTTTTTTTCTACATAGTCTCCTCATTAATTCTTTTATATCACTTTTGTTTTTTTTTTCTCAGCTGGAAATTGTTAGGAATTAATTCTTTTCACCCTGTCACTCTTGGGAGTAAAGATAAAATACTTTCACTATCTCTCTCTCACCTTCTCTCCCCCCCCTCTCTCTCTCTCTCCAACATAGTATCTTTCCTACTCTAGCCCTCCTCCTCATTCTTCATCTCTCAGTCTCTTTTATTATCTTTCTATCTCACTCACCTCATAAATGTGTGACGCTGCAGAAAAACAATATCTGTTCTTTTTAAAGAATAGATTATTTAAAAAGTAACATTGCTTGGATATAGAAGGAATTTCTTAGTATCATTGATGTTATTCTACATTTTCTCCTCCAGCCAAGGAGAATAGGTTAGGATAAGCGTAGAATTAATTTACTTAGGCGTGGTCCATTATATTTTTTTTAAATTCTACTATAATCTACTTAAATTTGCTTATGTAAGGATTTCAAAGTGAAGCTGCTGCGTTTAAATGTAGGAGTGAACACAGACGTTTGTGCGTGTGTGGGGGGTCTATGTATGTGAGTGTGTGAGGGGTACATTATGTGTGTATGTATGTATGTATGTATAATTTTTCTTTGAGTTTAATTTAAGTTCTTCTTCAGAGAGTTCAAGCCAGTCGCTAACAAAGCAACTAAACTTTTTGAGTTCACAGAGTTCCCGATGTTTGTAAATATGTGGTTGAGTTGGTGTGTTGGTTGAACTGTGTGCATCTATTCACATAAGAATCTCAGATGGAGAATTTTTGGAATGTCTTACAAATCTTTACTGTGTCACTAAGAGATTAGATTTGGAGAATCCGCGTCAATTTATTTTGCTCTTTAACCAAGAAACCGAGTATTTATAGGTTTTAGTGCAAATTTGTTAGTACATAACCAAATGCACCTATAATGATAGGTACAAATGAGAAGTCAGTCATATGTATGTATGTATGTATGTACGTATGTCTCTTCTATTTTTTAATTATTATAAATCTTCCACTGAGGAGGGGGCCGGTTTCCAACAGAGACAAGACTCCATCTTTAGGATGTAGTTAACATAGACAAATTCACATTTGGAACTTGAGAAGAGCCTTGCATATTTTTACTTCTCCACTCAAAGATTGCATTTGTAATGTACGAATTAGCTGGTCGATTTCTCTTCCTGAAAATTCCAGTTTATCCAGATTCTTCTTTAAGCATTTACTAACAAAACCTAGTGCTCCAATTATTATTGGTATGTATATGAATTCAGTCTGATTATAGAAGATGGATGCAGTTGTCCATAAATATCCTCTTTTTCTTTGATTTTCACAGAGATATTTATATCTGCAGGGCAATTGACCTCTATTGTCCCAAACGACAATATCCGGCCAGTTGTGTTTAAATTTGACAGAAGTTCTGATGAGGATATTCCACCAGTATTCCTTGAGTTGGTGTTTATGAAGGTATTCCATAACAGAAGGATTTTTTCTAAGTTTATTTCAGGACATTTTTTGCGGATGGCGTTGTAAATTGTTTTAGCAACAACATCGTGCCGCATAGGGAGGTAGTACCGTGACGACATTTTAGGACAGCTGCTAATCACATGCGTGATGTCTTCCACAGAAACATGACATAGCCTTCACATGCAGTTGCACTTTGGTATTACAAGAGCATCACTGTCTCTCATGTTCACCAAGTACTTTGTGGCAATCTCCTACGCCTTCAAAGTGTGACGTGATGTAGTGGTCTTGTGTCCAAGAGAGGTTGCGCTTCGTGTCAATTCTACTGTCTTCTTCAAGCTTCCGGGCAACATACCCATGCATATACTTTTTTTTTTTGTATGCTGAGTGCTTTCCATCCAGGCCTTCTCTGAAATAAGAGAGCCCAGCTGTTTTGGGGCTAAGTAGGCGATCATCAGGGTGAGGGTGCTTCTTGAGGAGAACGCTGCCAACTCGCACAATGTTGCTCACTTCACTTTTCAGTACTGCATTTATATATTATTTTTGCTGCTGTTGTTCAGCATATGCTGCCTGAGTGATACCATACGGCATTCGAAGGCCGCCTGCACTGATCTCAGGCCTCTACCACCTTCATTTCTTCTTAGGTAGAGCCTGTCAACATCACTGTTTCTGTGGACGTTTCCAGTTGCTTTCAAGATTTTGCGGGTTTTGATATCTATGAAGTAGATTTCCTCTGCAGACCAATCAAGTATCCCAAATGTTGGGATCAGCACTGGCACTGCAAATTCATTGTGGGATATTGTTTTTTCTGTAAGAGGAGAGTCCCGATTGTCATATTTTCCTAAGTCTGATGTAATATTCTCGGGTCACTCTATCTTTATTCTCTGTGCCTTCATATGATACATTTTCGTCTATGCCTAGGTACTTGTAACATTATTTGTGTGGAATGGGAGAGATAGATACCGTTCATGCACAGGTTTTGGGTTTTGGGGACTGACTTTTCTCGTTCTATAACCAAATATGAACATTTCTTTTGGCCAAATTCCATGCCGACATCAGCTGAAAATGTTATTATTAATTCCAGTTGTTTTTTGGTATTTTTAACACTTTTAGCATAAATCTTCAGATCGTCTACAAAGAAATTATGAGTTACATGGATATTGCTAGTAGTTGAAGATCTTAGCATGTAACCATTTGTTTTCTGCAGTAGGAACGATAATGGATTCAGTGCCGAAATGAAAAGAAGTACAGATAGTCTATCTCCCTGGATTATTCCCTTTGAGATGCCTATACTATCTGAAACAATTATTCTATTCTCAGTTGGAAGGGTGAGAACTGTTGTCCACATCTTTGTGAGTCTCTCTATTTCAGCAATTAGGGTGGTGGGTACTTTTGCCAGGTGTAGGCACTTCAACAGTCATGAATGAGAGATAGAGTTGAATGCCTTCCTATAGTCGAGCCATACTGACACAAGGTTTCTACGCTGTTTTCTTACTTCAGACAGTACAACTTTGTTTATTAAAAGTTGTTCGGCACATCCCCACTGTCCCTTCTTTCCATCAGACTTCATCAGTTACAATGTTGTTCGACTCACAATGGTCCTGGAAGAACTGGTTGAGGCAACTTGTGTACCGTTTGTACAGTGTTTAGACAGGCAATGGGCCTGTAGTTTCCTGCCATCTCCGTGATTTGATTTTTGGGAACAAGATTTGTACTTGCTGTAGCAAGCTAATTTGGTATATCAGCCTAACCTTCCATAGTCATTTTTGAACATACATATCAACTGGTTTCTATAAAGTGTCAGCTTCTTGTACCAATATCCAACTATTAGGTCCTTTCCAGGTGCCTTCCTGTTCTGCAGTTTGCCTAAGCGGAGATCTCTGCATCGATTTTGTGTGTTTTACTGTTAGTGTTGGTACAGTATTCTCTCAATTGTATTTAACCATGTTGCATTCAAGTTGAAATCCCTCTTTTCGTTCCAAATTTTTGGAATATTTTCCTTCCTCGTCTCTCTGTATAATGCTTATGGATTAGAAGCAAATTTGCGATTGATACTGACTCATTCAAAAATTCGCATGCGATAGTGGAGTTTCTCGCTTATCGTCCTAAGTTCATGTTTTAAAATGATTAGCCTTTCCTCAAGAGCTTGGTGAGAAGAGTTGCCATAAAGTCTCGTTCATTTTTGTCTAAGGTAGAGTTGGTGAGGTGTAAACCCGTTTTTCTCCTTTCTCCTTATTGCTGTAGTTAACCATCCGATGTGGTGGCGCACGTTGTTGATTCCTTCAAGTTTTGTTTTCCATTTAGGTTGTTTCTGTTTAGTAATTTCGTTACTTTGTTTACTGTAGATTTCTCCTAGGTGTTCTTTTAGAGTAATAGTATGTGTGTATATATGTATGTATGTATGTATGTATGTATGTATGTATGTATGTATGTATGTATGTATGTATGTGTCTGTGTATGTGTGTGTGTGTATGTATGTATGCATGCATGCATGTATGTATGTATGTATGTATGTATATATGTAGGTAGGTAGGTAAATGGCTTTAAGCATTCTTGTGATCAAATATGTGATGAAAAGATTTAAAATATTAGTCTCAGAATTTTTTTTTCTTGCATATAAAACAGTAACTCCAGGATCCTTTTAGAAGTGTGCGCCAGACTATACTAAGGTTGCCTGTGGTGTAGCAGGAACTTAGGTTGCCAACTCTTAAATTACGCTTGACTGCTTCACCGTTTGCTCAATGACCATTCCAACAGTAATGTATCATAAGATAGAATAGCTGTCTTTTAATCAAGCTGTAGTTTCTGAATTTCTGTGCCTGTTCTCCCAGCTACTTTGCGTCATTTCTGAAGGCTATGCTTTTGCAATCCAAGAGCGGGTGATAGCTACGAAATATCAAATGAACAAAAGGAGTTAGCGAAGCCCTTAAAATCCCAAGATGCAACCGCAAATGTCGCTTATGTCACTCTTCTGTGGAGGACATAAATCATGTAGTCAACAGCTGTCCAAAAATGTCATCAAAGTACTACTTCCCACTGAGTCATAATTTCATTACTAAAACGATATACAATGCCATCCATGCGGAAGACTACACTAGGATAAGTATAGACAACACTTCTGTTATTGAATATACATTTACATATCATCGCAAGGAATAATTTCTACCAAGTAGACACATAAAAGACCTGACTTAGTCATTTGGGACAGAAAAGTCTTTATTTCAGAGAATAGTGAGGCGAGATATCTTCAAAACAGAACCAAAGATAATTAAACAACTACTGGCGGTTAAAGGTGTTTAGAAGACGGTAGAGAGAATAGATGAAGTCTCAGAGAAACTAAAAAGAGAAGCTTTGGTTTTGATATTCAATGTCAACTGATAGACAAATTGATTGAAACCATTTTTCAAAACAATTATTTTAGACAGCAGAAGTGGGTTAAAGCTACACAATATTTATTTTCTGTGTAGAAGAGGAATTATGATTTCTGATTTACGCTTTTAGAAAGGACTCCATTTGAAGTCCAAAAATATTAGTGTTGAGAAATAAGAATTGTTTCTTTTATTTTGATGGTTTTAATGTTTTTAGCTGCTATTTTATCTTTAGTCTTGTTATTTGTTCAACTTTCATACATCAGAATACAAAGAACTCTCCAGAACAATTTTATGTTCAACCAGTTTGCGGTTTATTATAATGGCCTTTCATATCCGTCGAATAACCTTTGCAGCAATTTAAAACTTATATAAATATTATTTTGACAGTGGGTGTGTATAACCGGCTGTATGTGTGTGCATGTGTATATGTCTGAGTGAATATTTCTGTATATGGTTGTGTCTGTATATGTTTGTGGATATATATATGTATGTATGTATGTATATGTGTGTGTATGGATGCATGGAAGGATGGATGGATGGATGGATGGGTGGATGGATGGATGGATGGATGGGTGGATGTGATATAACTATAATGCCACTCATGTTGACTCTGTTTCCAATTCGCTAGTTTGTCCAGTTGATAAATTTTCTAAAAAAATAAATTTATTTATTGTTGTGTGTGTACATGTCTGTGTGTGCGTGTTTATGCGTGTAACTGTATGCATCAATGGCTGTCTGTGTTTATGTGTGCGTTTGTGTCTGTTGCGCACGCGTTTGTATGTATGTATCCATGCGTGTGGTAGATTGTACACGATTTTATTGTTTCCCAAGTTTCGAATGTCTGGCATTTATATTTAAATATTTAATGACGTGTGAGTATCATTAACTGAAATGACTCAAGATTTTGCTTGTTTTATGAGTGGGGCCTTTCTGCTTCTACAAACACATATACATATACATTTGTACTGAGCTGGGCGTAAGCCCGTTAATTCGTTAATCGTTAATTAACGATGTTAACATTTTCGTTAACGATTTAACTTTTAAGTAAACTTTGAAAATCATTATCGGACTAATTAACTTCCGTTACATTTAGCTTCCATTAACTTAAATCCGTTAACCCAAAACTTGCCTACTGCAGCCCCTTGGTCGATGCAGTTTTGGCAGACATCGACAAAAGATTTGTGAACCTCCTGGACGATGAAGAATGCCAACTGACTGCTGCCTTCCGCCCTAGGTTTCGCCTCATCTGGTTGGATAGGTACGATAGCACCAAGTTCACCAAGGTGAAGAGAAGCATAGAGGATAAGGTCGAAGTGACCATGAGGCAGTAGTCTGAGGAAGTGAGCAGCAGCAGTGGAGACAGCAACAACGAAGAGGTGGGGCATGACTTCTTCAGTGGTGTCACCCAACAAAAAGAGAGCAGAAGCCACAGGCCACTGAAGGACAAGGCCCAGAATTTAGTAAAGGCTGGAGACCAACTCCAAAAATCTACTGACAGATGCTGCCTTCATCAAATTCAACACAGCCATCCTTCCCAGTGCTGCAAATAAGCGTTTATCTTCCATGGGCAAAGACATCTTTGAGTGCCAAGAGATCGTCCTTGTCTGATGAAAATTTTAGTATGTTAATTTTCATGAAGAGCAACATGAATCTCATCAACAAAGTGGAGAAGAACAGGAAAAATAAAATTTTGTATATATCGTATTACTCATTTTTTTTTTAAATTCTTATTTTTTTACGGCCACTTTATCAATAAACTTTAGTTAAATACTCATATTGTGTTTCGTTTGAGTTTTTTTTTTTACCCTTTCTGACTCTAAAAGCCCTTAAAAACATTTTTAAAAAGGCCAAAACTATGAAATCAGCCTTTTTTAGGCCCTTTGAAATTTAAAATTATAAAATCAGCATTTTGGGGTTCTAAAGCCCTCAAAAAGACCAAAAAAGCCGATTTTGTAGTTTTGGCACTTTTTAACCCTTTAATGTTTAAACCGGCCAAAATCCATTGCTCTACGAAATCTTTTTTAAAAATAAACAAATCACGTTTGTGCATTCTCATAGCTTTCAGATAAGGTGGGGGCTTTTCTTCCAGAAAACACAGAACTGGGAGAAAAGCAAAATTAACTGAGATGGATGTCAACAGAGAAAATATTGACTTCCTTAAAGTGGAAAAAATAAATGGAAGGAAAAAAGTTTGTAAATATTTCGGTGTGAACGCAAATAGTTGTTATGTGGTAGCAGGGCATGCTAGAAACAGCAGCCAAATCTTTCCTTTTCTAGAAAAAGGAGCCGTTTATCCGTGATTTCGATGTAACATTTGTTGAAAACATGCAAAATAATCTGGAAAAGAAAATTACCCGCGAAACAAAACTCTCTGGATGGGAAACGTCGAGGTCCCCACCACTCCTCCCACCTTTCTTTTCTGAAAAAAAAAAGTGGCTTGCAGTGGGTTTGGAGGTCAGATACGTTGAATGCACCCGAAAAAAATTATTCCATACCGAAGTACGAAATATTTACCGAAAGAATAAAATCTTGTAGCGATTTACCTGTATTTTAATTAATTCAAACTAATGTACCTCATCTTGAAAAGTGGCAAAATTTTTGTCGGTTGCCCTCTGGGATAATTTTAGTAACATATCAAACAGGTAAGATACATAAAGAATTTCAATTTTAGTGTTTATCCATAATGTTATTGCTTTTACACTTGTCAATTAAATTTACCTGCCCATAAAAGTCAAATTTACTCAGCAAGATCAGCTAAA
>NC_068985.1:61532172-61533084 GCF_001194135.2 Octopus bimaculoides | reverse complement strand
CCAACATCGCTTGACAACCGATGCTGGTGTGTTTAGGTCCCCGTAACTTAGCGGCTCGGCAAAAGAACCGATGGAATAAGTACTAGGCTTACAAAGAATAAATCCTGGGGTCGATTTGATTTGACTAAAGGCGGTGCTCCAGCATCGCCGCAGTCAAATGACTGAAATAAGTAAAAGAAAAAAACGACCGTGCGAACTCAAAAAGGAGAAATGGTGACGGATGGAAAAACAGAGGACTCCTTTTATTTAAACGCGTCACACGGTCGAACACAAAATAATATATCAAAGATGATATACATAAGATATTTTATACTACGATAACACAAATAGCCAGTAATGAGACGATAGAAAAGACAACCGTATGAGATGAATAACAGATATTTATTATGGCGTTAAAGTGTATGTCTGTGTGAGAGTGTGAATGCGACATATAAGAACATAATAAAAGACAGGCCGTCATACAAAGAAAAGTGTGTATGTGAGTGATACATGTATGTGTATGTGAGATATTACAGCAGATAGAAAGAGAGTCAATAACACGTGAGCATTTATACCAGTTCTTCAGTACACATTAGTATGAGTCTGTATGTGAAGGGAGTGAGGCTGTGTGTGGCAGCGCTGATCACTAGTTGTGATGTGGTGGCTTCCATGCCGGGCCGTGATTCTTGTTATACAGATGTTCGTCGTTCGTCGCTGGCTGAAATCTCTTGTCTGTTTATTATCGTGGTGAAGCTGAGTCACCTAACAGAATCGAAGAGAGAGATGTGCCGCGGTGGTTTAGTTTGGTGTACATAGTAAGTCGTGTTGACGCTGGTGGAGATTGATGCTGGTTAGTAGTAATCGTAGAATCGTGTTGGTCATGACGATGATGCTGGTTAGTAGTCGTAGACTCATGTTGCTGATGTGGCGACG
>NC_068985.1:61530679-61531377 GCF_001194135.2 Octopus bimaculoides | reverse complement strand
TATTGTGACTGGAGAGAGTCATTCTGTTTTAATGCCTTAAAACCGGTTCGATTCACTTTTCCTTGCTTTTTGCAACCTCTTCAATAGGTTGCAAGAAGCAGCGAAATTTTTAGAAAAAATAAATAAGTAAATGAGTGGAAATCGAACCAGTGAGTGTATTAATTAATAAGGCATTAAAACAGAATGAATCTCCCCAGACACAATAAAATATGCTTCAACACACGAATTCACATAAAGAATCTTGCAAACCAAATACAAAAACGAAATACACACACATACACACACACACACACACACACACACTCACACACATACATACATACACATATATGCACACTATTCTCGTAAGTTCATTCTGCCAGGATCAATGTAAATATTTTTACTCCGTGCATTTGTTAACTATGTTGAATAAGTTAAACTGTCCTTTACGTTTGAAGGACAAGAATTCATCTGACGAAAACGGTTTCTTTACAATGATGCAATGGTTCTCATTAATCAATTAAAGGAGTCGTTGGAAACGGGCGTAATGAATTGAAACCCGTACTTCTTTGTTACTTACATATATAAATATATATATGCATATATGTATATATGCACACATGTATATATGCATACATACTTATACATATGTATGTATGTATGTATGTATGTATATATATATATATATATATACATATATATATATATATATATATATG
>NC_068985.1:61528072-61530669 GCF_001194135.2 Octopus bimaculoides | reverse complement strand
ACATGTATATATGCATACATACTTATACATATGTATGTATGTATGTATGTATGTATATGTATATATACGAGTATATGCTGACTGTCAGTGACCGAGGAAGACCATCATTTACCATTAGGAACATTGTGCACTCAGACAAACTTATACTTCACACTTGTGAGTCAATTTATACTTACACTTGTAACACCATTGATGACTAATGACCCCAGCTTTCGATAAACATAAACGTCCTCACCTATTGTGGACTAAGCTTCTCCTATTCACTACACTACACTGTGCGTTTCTGAGCAGCTCGCCTTAATTTCTATGAAAATTGCACGTTTTGGGGTTGTTTTCTTTCTTTTTTCAAAAACATTCACTCCTTCTTTCACTTGTTTCTTCCAATGAGGCAATGACAAACATTGCCTTCCCAACTGACGTCCCATATTTCACAAACCTTCAACGAGGACTTTATACGATTCTTAAATCATAGTCTTGATTTCTGCTGAAGGCACTATCCCCAAACAAGTTCACCATATAGTATCTGCTTAAGAATCTTCTGATCATTCACCCGAACAAGGAATTCACTCCAACATAAACGGTTCTTGTGCATCATCACCTCAATGTTCAGGATATCGGTTACCCTCAAGACCATCGTCTGGAGTCCGCAAGGACCAGCCAACATTCAGAATATATCTCAGACATTTCTAATGGAATAGTTCAAGAATCCTTACATGATTCCATATCTCACATGGGTAAAGGTGTAACGTCAGCACTCGCACACAGTACAACTTTTGTTCGGCTTGTGATGCTATGTTGAGACCAGACACGTGTCTCAAGAGCCCTGAAGAAATCAGTTGCCTTACAGATGTCATCATCCAAGGAGAAAGAACGGCTGAGTCTGCTGTCCAATGAGACAAACTTGCTTACCACTTTTAGTATTATTCCTTCAACTACGATAGACGGTTTCATATATGGGTTTCATATAAACGGGACTTGATATATGCTTTCCTGATAGTTGCTGTCTCTTGGATCCCTATTTCTATTATGATTTTAATTCCGTTTAAGGAGAAAGTAATTAGATTGAGATGTCTAAAGTGAGAGGTCACTCAGTAGTTGGTGCGGGCTTAAATGGTATACCTCTCAAAGATTGACGTAACTGGAAAATATTTTCATACTTTGCACTAAATATTTATAAAGTTAAAAAGTTTAGCGAGGATAAAGAGCCAAACCGCTACATGAGAGTCTTTGTCTTAGTCTTTTCTTTTACCACTCCACTCACATCTATGTACTTTATAAGAATATTAAATTGACCCCCAGTACATTTATTAACCATGGAGGGATGGCAGTTGAACTCGGTGAGATTTAAACTCAGAAGGTAATAAATACCGTTGGTGCTTTGTCACATATTTAGGAATTTACTCCATAATCCGTTTGGAGGATTTGTGAATCTTAGGCCGTAGGTATTTTTGCAAACGGAATGATGAAAAAGAAACCAATTGAAGTGAAACAAGTAACCTCTGTGTGATTACAATATAATTTTGACGGAATGAGGATGACAATGTTGAATAGCTGCTAAAATAAATAACATCATTTCAGTAGTATCAATGAAATGTTCTAAAAAATATTGACAAAATAATTTATCATCCCCTATGTTACCAAGACAAAAGAAAAACGGGGTTTAAGGTGACATCATAAGATATACTATATATATCATATATATACTATATATTTTGGGGGAAGCTGCCATTATATGATTTCTTTTGCTGGTGTGGACATTAATTGGTTTAAGTTACAAATACTGTTTTTAATATATTCAATAAGCTAGCATATATATATAGATATATATTGTCCTGTACCAGGGAGGAGAAATAACCCAGAAACCATTAGTCTACAGGTATTGCTAAGACTAGAAAGAGAGCAAAAGACTCCCGTGCTCACAGTATACGGATACAGATCACGTGTCGGTAGCCAACTGGAAAAGATGTTTTCCTTGGGCTAAAAAGTAGTAACATCCTCCTGCGTAGGACTGCTGCATTGTGTTGGTAAATAGACTTTACTGTCCTACACTGTTACTACATACTTCTCGCTCAGATATTTAAAACTAGTTGTTCTCTTTACGAGACCAGCGACTGTGTGTTGCTTTAAAAGTATATACTGTGAGCAAGGTCGAGTGGCTACCATCTCTACCCGGTGATTGTCCTGTATCGAGGAAGAGAAATAGCCCAGAAACCATTGGTCTACAAGTATCGCCAATAGATTCCCTTTCTCACAGTATACGGACACAGACCATGTGTCGGTAGCCAGTTGGAAAAGATGTTTTCCTGAGGTTGAAAAGTAATAACATCGTCCTGCGTAAGACTGCCACTTTGTGTTGGCACGTAGACTTTACTATGTGTGTGTGTGTGTATATATATAAATATATATATATATCGGACTCACAGTGATGAATTGATCTTTTAACACCTATAACATTCACACACACATACACGCATACATATATATACACATAACATGCATATGCATACGCACATATATGCATACATATACACACACTTATACAAGTACTCACATACAAATATAAAGCCATGTATATATATATATATATATATATATAT
>NC_068985.1:61526862-61527402 GCF_001194135.2 Octopus bimaculoides | reverse complement strand
CTCTTGCACACCACAACTGATGCTTCTAATGTTCAGCTTTTCTCTCAAGATACTTACACTCTGACGGGTATTCACATTGACATTACACATCCAACGGAGCATACTGGCTATATATATATATATACATGTATATACATATATATACATATATATGTATATATATATATAGGTGAGAAAATTGGTATGTGAAAGCACGTGGCTGGATGTATAAAAGATAAACAAGAGTGAAAAAACTACAGAAGGCTTGTATGGCTTTGTATTTGTATGTGAGTACTTGTATAAGTGTGTGTATATGTATGCATATATGTACGTATGTATATGCATGTTATGTGTATATATATGTATGCGTGTGTGTGTGTGTTTATATGTGTGTGAATGTTATAGGTGTTAAAAGATCAATTCATCACTGTGAGTCCGATATATATATATATATATATATATATTTTACTCTGTAAAGCTCAATTTAATTTTAATTTTTTATAAATTGATTTTAATTGAGTTTTTACCTGTAATTTTGGATTTTGTCCCTAATGTTATTAT
>NC_068985.1:61525377-61526782 GCF_001194135.2 Octopus bimaculoides | reverse complement strand
TAACCTAATGAGTATATCTGAAGGTAAACTCGTGGTATCTATTTGCACATGACGAAATAATATCTTAAAGGATATAACCAGCACACCAGCAGGGTATAAAATATACTTCCTTAATTATCTCTTACTTAAGTTAAAATTAAAATTATCAATTATGAAACACGTGTTTCAGTATTGGAAGATTATAATATATATATATATATATATGCACATATAAATATATATATGCAGTCATCATATTTACAATTCTACCAACACAACTTCATGTTCTATTTCAAAATATTGTAAATCTAATTTTACATCACCTTAAAATTAAGTGTTAAATTAAACATTAAATTAATCATTAAAAATTATACTTTATAAAATTAAGAATTAAAAATTATAAATTATACATTATACATTATAAAGAGTGGAATTCATCTTTGAAGGATGTACCAAAATCAATCAGGTACAACCCTGTAGCATTACATGCATCTGTATATCGTACATTTCACACTTAATCACAGATATTTTTATTCTGATGTATATTTTATATCTTATATTTTGTATTTGACATTATATACTTCACTTCATAAGTTTGATATATATATATACTAATTCATCTTTATAATGTATAATCTATAATTTATAATTTTTAATTCTTAAGTTTATAAAGTATAATTTTTAATGTTTAATTTAATGGTTAATTTAACACTTAATTTTAAGGATATAAAATTAGATTAACAATATTTTGAAATAGAACCTGAAGACGTGTTGGTAAAAATGTAAATATGATTGCATATATATATTTATATGTATATATGTATATATATTATAAACTTCCATTACTGAAACACGTGTAGTTCCTTCATAATTGATAATTTTAATTTTAACTTAAGTAAGAGATAATTAAGGAAGTATATTTTATACCCTGCTGGTATACTGGTTATATCCTTTAAAGTATCATTTCATGATGTGCAAATAGATACCACGAGTTTACTCATTAGGTTATTTTTTGTATTATTTGAAATAGAATACCTGCATATCTATTAATCCCCAAAACTGAATTATTTTTGATTTCTAGATAAATGTATAAATATATAAGCAAGACCCCAGTGTACTATATGCAGAGGCATGTAATGATAAAGGGTCCTACCTGATTGATTTGGAAATTCGTTTTCCCAAATTATTTAAATATATATATATGTGTGTGTGTGTGTGTGTGTGTGTGTGTGTATACAAACATGCATATACATATACACAAACATATGCACACACACACACAGACGCATACAAATACACACATATATATACATACATACATATATATATGGGGGTGTATAAATATATACATATACATGCATACACTCATATACATATGTACACGCATATATACATATATACATATATATATATATATATATATATA
>NC_068985.1:61524263-61524537 GCF_001194135.2 Octopus bimaculoides | reverse complement strand
TACGTATATATACGTGTTTATATATGTATATGTGTATATTCGTATATATGTATATATGTATATATGTATGAGTGTATATTCGTATGAGTGTTTGTGTGTGAGTTCGTATGTCAGGTTTATGTGTGTGTATGTGTGTGTATGTGTGTGTGTACTTGTATATGAGAGTATGTTTTTATATACGTATATTTGTAAAAATATACATGCTTAGACTTGTGTATATCCATCTAAATCAGTACATGCGTATGATTTTGTATACATATCCCTTATGTGAGTG
>NC_068985.1:61522549-61524253 GCF_001194135.2 Octopus bimaculoides | reverse complement strand
GTGTGTATATGTGTGTGTGTGTGTGTATATATATATATATATATATATATATATATATATATATATGGTGAGTGAGGTCTTTTCTTCCCCCACTAAAACTATCTATACTGTTCCTGAATACTGACTAAATATAAACGCTTTATCCATATATAAGGTTTGTATTAGTTAATTTCTCTGCAGAATTTCTAATTGGAAATTCCTTACATGTCTATCTGACATGTAAAATTTTGTAACTCCTATTAGCAAATGAAACACGCGTAATGGTGAATAATTAATACCAAAAAATCTCCAGCTTCCTGTTTTGTTATATAATAGCAGGAAATAATATTTCGATAATTCTTAATTTTAGTATGTATTTTTCACTAGCACACAGTGGAATCTGAAACTGCATATTGGATTGAAATAAGAGAATAAGCAGATGTGCTTCAAGATGAAATTGTTGAGATTTACCCTATCTACATAATTATGTGTATGCGTGTGTGGTGTGTGTTCATATACCTATATGTCTGTATGTATTTGTGTATGTGTGTGCGTATGTGTGTATGTGTGTGTGGGGGTGGCTATCAAGCAAGGAAGCTATTAATATTTGCTAAAGTTAGTGGGGGGGGGGGGGTATTCAACCATGGAATCTTCTGAACGTATGAGAGAAACCGTATGTAGATTGAGAAGATAAGTAAGAAGACAATAAAGAGAACAGGAGTAATTTGGCAAAAGTGAAGTAAAGTTTTAAAACATCGTTAAGTTCTATTTTTAGATTAAGGCTTAATGTAAATAGATTTCTTAAAGGTTTGAAATTAAAAAGAGCAAGTCTTGGCTCGTAGGTAAGAAAAAAAGTAACTACTAAAAAGTATTGAATTGGTGAGAGTTTCTAGATTTACGATTGTGCAAATAAATTTGAAGAAGTTAGGGTGAAATCTAAAGCAATAATACATTTGAGGAGTGTAGCAGTAAAAGATTTAGGTGTATTTGTGGTTACAAAATTTGGTTAAATAAAGGGAATGTTGGGAAGTTTTACGAGACGGGATAAGATACTAAGGATAATGTAAATTCTACTGATTCCAACCTGAAATAGAATAAAAACAGATTATTAAAAATAATTATAAATAATAATATTCATTAAACTATAGTTATAATATTCAATAATCTGCATATAAGAAGGACTGGTTTAGCTTTCCATCGTTGAGTTTGTGATGCAGCAAAATAAGTTAAATGACTCTAAAATGGTGTTCGTTAGTATAATATTTAAAAACATACACACGGATAAACACATGAACACACACAGGGAGGTACACATATACACACAACACACAAATACATCTACGTATATGCGTGATAGAGAGAAGGGATATTCATCAATGTATGAAAGACAAAGTAAGTGAGGAGATCATACACTAATAGATTAGTTAGAATGAGAGCAATCTCCATTAGAACTAAATGTAAATGAATGCTAGTGTTTGCAGAATAATGTTTCCAAATAGAAGATTCAACTACATTTATATGAATGGGCAAGATCAATAATGAAAGAAAAACAAGAGAGAAAAAAGTAAGTGAAAGATATTAGAGGAGTGAGTTGAGAATGGAGTGGAGTAAGGTTAGAAAATAGGACCATTAATTTCTATGATCAAAAACTCAAGACAAATAGACCCCATCTCTCTCTATCTCTCTCTCTCTCTCTCTCTTTCTCTGTGTATATATATATATATA
>NC_068985.1:61515117-61520914 GCF_001194135.2 Octopus bimaculoides | reverse complement strand
TGTGTGTGTGTGTGTGTGTGTGTGTGTGTGTGTGTGTGTGTGTATGTATGTATATATATGGGGGTACTAGTATCCAGGAAACCGAAGATGGCAGGTAAGCTTATGTAAGTGCTACAGGGAGACCGTAGTTAGACTCTTGGTTCAATAATAAGGAGTGAGGAGTCCAATGCAGGTCTTGTATGAACATGTATATGTTGAATAAAATGAGACAACAAAGCCAAGACTGTGTGGAATTTATAGGACATTTATAAAGGGAAAGGTAGTCTTACAGCTGTTTCTGGGATATCCTTCATCGGAAACAATATGAGAGAGTTAACTAGAGGGAAGGAATCCATGGTATGTAGAATCTGATAGGAGTTCATATTTTATTATTACAAATGGATTCTACATCGGATTCTACATACCATGGACAAGAAGCACTTCTACCCATTCTAGACAGCACTTTCCTTGGATAATGGAACTGCAACTGTAACATCCTACATATATTTTTATTTTTATTTTTATTCTCTTATTTCCCTTTATACTTCCAATATCCATCCTTTTCCAGAATAACTCCTTATATTGAACTCTACTATTTCCCTCTAGTTAACTCTCTCATATTGTCTCTGATGAAGGGATATCCCTAATATCCCAGAAACAACTGTAAGACTACCTTTCCCTTTATAAATGTCCTATAAATTCCACACAGCCTAAGCCTTGTTGTCTCATTTTATTTAACGCATGGACACTAGAGATAGAAAAGGAAGACAAGCCAGAACAGTTTCATGGGGATCTTGGGGATCCAGAGTTTCCCATGTTTTGGTACCTATCTCTTGATCTTAACAGTCCAAATCATAGAACAAAGACAGTGCATCAGGTTCTAGTTTGGTTGCTTACCAACAAGACATATTTTACCTCCAATGGGGCTCAACACTTAAAATTTCTCTCTGGGTTTTTTATCCTTTAGAATTATACTATCTTCAGCAATCACAAAGCAATGAGACCGTGCCACCCATAGCTGCTTGGAAGGAGTGATGGGTATGATCGCATATTGTCGGCCTACATTTCACATCTCAGGATGGGGACAGGCCATCACCGACTCCTTAATAGGCTTAGCCTGAGATCGCTGTGTCCCAGGTTACCAGATATTACAACGAAAATTTTCTACTAAGAGTCTATGTCTAGTACGTCTAAGTACTGACAAGCGAGGACTTACACAGACGGCTCTTCATTTTGTATTTTTAGCGACTTACAAGCTTATAAAGCTTTTTTTGCCGAACTGCTAAGTTACAGGAGCTTAAACACACCAACACCGAGGTTGTAATAGAAGACACTTACCCAGGATGCCACACAGTGAGACTGAACCTGGAACTATGTGATTGAGAAGCAAGCTTCTTACTATACAGCCACGCCTGCGCCTACGTTCACCATGGTATTTTTAAAAAAAACATTAAAATTTTAATCAGCACATCGGTGCCCAAAGACAGCCATGGTGAAATTACTAAAATAAGTAAAAGATAAAAATTTAAAAAAACATGAGTTTTGTAAGCTTTTTTCAGGCCTTACATCTCCATCAACAGAAACAATTCAACAGACGTATCAAAGCTTACGGTCAAAGGGAAATAATTCTTTTCTGCATCAGCGATATAGTTTGTGAGTTATTTCCCTTGAATGAATACCTGTTAATTTTGAATGTTAC
This sequence comes from Octopus bimaculoides, assembly GCF_001194135.2. Classification (NCBI taxonomy): domain Eukaryota; kingdom Metazoa; phylum Mollusca; class Cephalopoda; order Octopoda; family Octopodidae; genus Octopus; species Octopus bimaculoides. The sequence continues at coordinate 61,519,236 of NC_068985.1, read as the reverse complement.
TGTGATGGTCGTTCCAACCATGATTGTCCCTTCACTTTCCAGCTATAGTGAACTACATTGTCTAATATATTACTGTTTCTCTTTTTTAAGTTGAATTTTACGGAAATTTAACTGTTCCAGCGATCACTAGGCAGTTATTCATGCTTTCAAATAGCTCGTTTTATTTTTGCCTTTTGATTTTGTTCTGTTCAAATGTTTCGCAATCTTTCTTGATTGAACCACGCCACGTTTATCAATACGAGCATTTCTCAATCTTGATTTCCTATGTTCAAAGGTTTGAGGTTTGCTTTTATCACATCTTGTATCTCTTCTGGGGTTTATGCAGTGAGTTCTTATTTAGTGTTAGTTTGCCATAAGGTAATTGCTTAGGAATCCTTGTGTAATCCATTCTGATTAAATGGCTCATTCAGTGTATTTGTTCCAATATAATGATTTTTTTTTTTAAATGCTGGGCATATTAACATTTGCAAGAACAATGGTGTCTGGGGTTTTTGTCTGCTAGTTTATCCTTAATATATACCTTAAACAGTTTTGGTAGAATCTTTTAAGTGATGCAATGTGATGGCAATAGGTGCTCCATGTTTCTGAAGCATACAAGATATAGCTTTAAACACAGCTCCTATAAATAGAAACCTTCACGTTAAGAGTGATTCCTCTGTCCTTTCACACACATTTTTCAAGATTGCCAAAAGAAACGATTGTTTTTGCAAGCCTTTGATGAGTCTCAGCATCTAAAGATCCATCAGATGGTGAAATGGACTCAAGATATACAAAACCCTTGACAGCATCCAAATATGTTCCATTTACCCTGATGTTAGGGTCAGCATAAGCTTCTCCAGGTGCTAGCATGAACATCATTTTAGTTTTTGTGAAACTAATAGCGAGTTCAAATGCAGTGCAAGCTCTGGAAAAGTTGTCCATCAACAGTTGTATACCTTGTTCTGAATAAGCCACCAAGTCAACATCATTAACATATAGCAATCATGCAAATCTCCTCAAAGACCTTAGATTTTGAATCTCAGCTGACTCTATTAAATAGTTACCAGCTATTCAGAACCTTAAATAGAACACCAATGGTAGATTCTAGAAAAGTATAAGCAATAGCAATAGCAAAACAAATGGAGAAAAGAACCAGAGCAAGTATGTCACCTTGCTTCAGACCATTATCAATTGGGATAGGTCTTATAGAATACTATTAACATCAACACGGGTCTTCATATTGAAACAAAGTTCATGAATCATGTGAGCATCCTAGCTTTTCCAAGACTATTCACAAAGCTTTCTTGTACGCCATAACAAAGGCCTTTGTAAGGTCAACAAAACCTTTAAAAAGTGGCAATGCATTTTTCTTGTATTTGACAGGTGGAAAAGATCAAATCTGTTGTATCTCGAACCAGATTGACTCACAGGTATGACATTTTTTGTTATTCATTCCGAAATGTAACCCAAGAGAACTGTAACAAAAAATTTTCCAACTGCTTCTAGCAAGCTTATTCCACAGCAACCACCACAAAATGATTTATTACCTTTGCCTTTTTATAAAGACATTAAAATTGCACTAACCCCAGTAACATCATTACAATATCATAGTAGTTCTACAAGGATACCATAAAAACTTGGAGCTTTACCTGTTTACCTTATTTATTGGCAAATTTTATTCCATTAGGTGACACCATCATTTTGTTTATAAAGTATCTGTGGGTGAACATTTCTGATTTCATCATTTTCAGTAGACTGATTATGAAAAAGTTCAGTGAACTACTTAGTTCACTTCCTTTATATTTGATCAGGATCTTCACACAATACATTATACATTTCTATCCCTAGATGTTACAGGTGCAATAGTTGAGGTTTGAAGAGTAAAAACTTGCTTCAGTAAGCTATACAATTGCTTTGTATTCTTTCAATCATATGCATTTCATGTTTCTTCGAAGATATTTGAGCACCAACTGTTTCATTTGAAAAGATGATTTGTTGTTTTAAAAGTGGTTATGACAGAATTATGTTCACCTCATAAGCTTTTGAGTAAAGAGAATGCCTGTGCTCATGAATTTTTATGTCCTCATCATTGTCATCAAATCAGTCTTTATACACATACTTGGGAAAAACAAGAATTTCTGCACCAATGCTGTATATTTTTTTCTTTGAAATTATCCCAAGTATCACCAGTCCATATTATCTTGCCAACTCAGGCACTGAGACCTCTTAAGATAAGAAGTTTATTGCTTATTGAAGTAGAAGAAATTACTTGTTTCAAATCTTGATAAAAGCCAATTATCAGTACATAATCAACGTCCAAAGTTGGGGCATTCACACATATAATTGTCATAAAATGTTTACTTTCCAATGGCATATGAACTATCATGATCCATTCACTTGCTATAAGAGACTGGTCATAACAACCGGCAAAGAAAGGACAAATTGCAAAACCTATACTACCTTCCCACCTTTCTCCCTCAGAGATACCTTTTAAGAAAATTGAGTAGCCCAAGCTTTTCAACATGCCATCATCAGATAGTCTGGTTTCTTGTAGAGCCACAATATCTGTTATACCCATCTTACACTCTAGTTACCATTGGTGTTGTTTATTCAGAGCTAGTGGATTTCTGCAATGCGACAGAGTTTCTACATGCCACAAGCCAAATAGCATCTTTGGCTTTCTCGTATAAATGTGATCAAAAAGGAAAATAACACTGACATCTCATTTTAACAGATATATTTACCAAAATTACATAAAAATACCTTGAAATACTAAACAGAAAAATTTATTCAATAAAATTGCCATTGGCTTCAACCACGGCCTCCAAACGACTTTGGAATCTCCTGCAACTCTTTTGAATGGTCTCCTTGTTTAAGTTGGTGAATATTGCCATAATCCTTGCCTTCAGTTCATCTTTGGTGTTACAAGAAATGTTGTTGGTCTCTCACTCAGCTGCACTCCACACATAATAATCAAGGTGGCTGCAGTCTGGGGAGTTAGGTGGCCAGATGTTAGGAGTGATGTGGCCAGATGTTAGGAGTGATGTGGTCACAGAAATTGTCTGACAGCCATGACTGGGTTCTCGTGTTTGTGTGGCATGGTGCAGAGTCCTGTTGCCAGACAGGGTCTTCCAACAACCACCCTCTTGACCCAGTACAACACTACCTCCTCCAGGCACTTGATGTAGGCCTCCATGTTGAGTGTGAGGCCGTGTGGGAAGATGAATGGAAGCATAACATCACCATCACTAGTGATCACTCCAAACACTATTATGATGACCGAATGTTTGATTTTTATCACTCTTGGTACATGCTTTGGGGACATAGCAATCCAGTGGATGTTCTGTGTATTCACCATCTGATCCTGGCAGAAATTTTTCTCGTTTGAGGCAATCAAAGCATGTTCAGTTGGAAAGGATGCTTGAGTTTATTCAAAAGCTTTATAGAACAGTCTTTCCACTTGTCTTTGATAGCTTGCGATAAAAATTGGCCCATTCTCATCTTGTATGAAGAATACTGAATGTCTTCATGCACTACCTGCCTGATAAGAAACTTAGACACTCCCATGTCCCTGGCGATGGACCTGGTTGATTTGGAGGGATTGTTGTCAATCATGGCCTGGATCTCACCAGCAAATTCAGAACGATCAGAGTGAGTTTTCCAAGCTGCCATACCTTCATAATCACCATTAGACTTATCCAACTCTTTCCAAATCCTCTGCACTCTCCTCAGATTGACATCCAAACGCTCTGAAATGTTTGTATCGGAGCTTCCAGCATGAATGCCAAGCAGTACAGCATGTCATTTCCGAATTTCTGGCCAAATTTCAGCATCATGGTGCTGTTTCTCTCGACCCTCTTATACTGTGTAGTCGACAAAATCAAAAACAATTCATGCAAGAAGTTAAAAATATAAAATGGTGACAATTTACCCATCGCACCCTGTACATACATACATACATATATATATAAAACAATTGCAGCGTGGAAGGTGTTTATAAGCCATTTAAAATAACACACAAAATCCGTTAGATTCACTTCAACATTTAAATTTAATTTGTCAAAATATTTTCGTCGCTTTGAGACCGCGACCTGTTCACTGACAAAATTCTATGCTGCATCACAGAATTTTGTCAGTGAA
>NC_068985.1:61510227-61514917 GCF_001194135.2 Octopus bimaculoides | reverse complement strand
ACATACATACATACATATATATATGAGTGGGTATCTAAAAGTAACCAAAAACGTTCTCTGTGGGACAAACCCATTGTAGTTCAGGCTTCTGCTGCTGGTCAGCGGTGATGTACTACTATGTGATGCATCTTTGTTTTGCAATGGCTGAAACAAAGGAACAGCTTGCTTCCATGAAGTTGTTTTCTGCTGGGATAAACAACAGCCAAAACAGTTATCATGCTCCAAACAGCTTACAAGGATGCTGCCATGAGCAAAACCCAAGTTTATGAGTGGTTTCCACGCTTTAGGAATAGTCACTTGTCATTTGAAGACTAACCTCATTCAGGACACCGTCGACCTCCTGAATAAATGAAAACATCCCGAAAATTCATGAACTGATCTTGGAGGACTGTCACCAAACAATTGACAAACTTGTTGACATGACCGGTGTGTCCTAGAGCACCTGCCAACGAATTTTGAGCAAGGAATTGTGAATAAAAATTGTGAAACAAAATTCGTGCCTCACTTACTCACAGAAGACCAAAAGCAGTCATGACTGAATGCATGTTGTGAACTGAAAGAATAGTTGGAAGTTGATCCAGACCTTTTTTCAAAGGTCATCACTGGTGACGAATGTTGGTGCTGCAGAATTTGCAGATGTGGAAGAGGTGAAGACAAAAATGATGGTGGTTTTAAAAGCCACAAGAATTCCAGCACTGCTGCAAATAGTGGAAAACATGCCTGAATCAATGTATTGCTTCAAATGGAGAATACTTTGAAGGTGACAAAAGTGTAAACATATAAAACTAAGTAAATAAAATGTTGCAAAATTCCGGTTTATTTTGGGTACCCCCTCGTATACATACATACATACATACATACATACATATATACTGGCCTTCGTGCGGGTGACACGTAAAAGCACCCACTACACTCTCTGAGTGGTTGGCGTTAGGAAGGGCATCCAGCTGTAGAAACTCTGCCAAATCAGATTGGAGTCTGGTGTTGCCATCCGGTTTCACCAGTCCTCAGTCAAATCGTCCAACCCATGCTAGCATGGAAAGCGGACGTTAAACGATGATGATATATATATACATATATACACACACACAAGCAGAAATACCCGGCATCGTCCGGGTAAAAGAAAATAATGAAATTTAAAAACGCTGTCTAGATTACGTAGGTCTCAACTGCTTGTAACACAGTGCAGGTGCCTCTCCAAGCTACTTCCTTGCTTTACAATGTATGCACTCAGTTGTCATTGCACCAATGGAAACTCTAGTGTCATCTACATAATGAACTGCTGGATCATAATTGAAAGCATCCCATGCTGTGTAGACTACATCAAGTTGATGTGTCCAGATTCTGTTCAATACTCTCTCACCTTCGTTCCCTTCCTTCATCAGTTCTGACAGTGCAAGGTCTCCCAGATTGTGGGAGATCACTTACTGCCCCTTGTTTTTCAAAATGACGAACTAAGTTCTTAATTGTGTTTTCACTTGGGGCATCTCTCACTTGAAAATGTCAACAACATGCTCTCTGGTTTTGAATAATTGCCCCCTGATTTTGAAAGAACAATTTCACCACTTGGAGCATTGTGTGGTGCCATATTTTTCTATAATTAATTTCCAGGCTCTAGTCCATAAAATCCCTGAAAAGGAAAGAAAATTGTCAAAAAATTAAAGAATTATCAAAAATTACAATCCTTCAGTGACTTTGGGGCCATCCTGTATAATGTAATTTTAATAACAAATTAAAAGTTCAAATATTCAGTTTATCAATATAAAAGTGTTATAAAATGTCAACTCTACACCTCCACACTTTAAGTATCCTTTATTTGTTACACTATTTCTATATTATTTTAGAAATATAAGATGACATTGGCATAAAAGAATTTTTAACTTGATATACATTAGCAATATATGCCACCTTTTAAATACCAAAAGAAGATATTACATGGAATGGACATAGTTTTACATCTATAAATCTGTGGCAGAATTGCTGTGAAATATTTCATCTGAGATTTATAACATTTCTCTATTTCACAGTCAGGAATATATACAAGATAATTTCAAGGAATTTGCAGCATCTTCAGCTATTGACAAAGTTCACTGTTGATGGGAATATTTTTCTGAAATAAAATATAAAAACAAAATATATAATGGTGAATGAAAAAGTTATGGAGAATGAATTATGCAAAAACCAGGTTAAATGCAAAACATTGCAATCCAAAAGTACTGATTATTTAGATAAGATAGGGAAAGAGAAAAGAAAAACATCACACCACTGTGAAAAGTTATTCTCTCAAGAGATTAACTTAATTACTCACAGACAAATTCATACAGAAGAGAAGCCATGAAGCCATACCACAGTGAAGTTTGTGGTAAATCTTTCTCTGTAACAAGTGATTTAACTGCTTACAAATGCATTCATACAGAAGAGAAACCATATTGCAGAGATATCTGTGGCAAATCATTCTCCCAGAGATTTCAAGTAACTACATCGAAAACATTCATTCAGGAGAGGTCATATAATTGTAGTTTATATTGTAAATCATTCTCTAAAGAAAGTACCTTAGTTACACAGTCATAATCAAACAAAGGAGAAGCCATATTGTGGTAAATCATTCTCTTAAAAGAGTATTTTAACAACACAAAAATGCATTCATACAAAAGAAAGACATATCACTGTGATATTTTTGGTAAAACATCCTCTGAAACAAGTCATTTAATTAAACACAAATGTATTCATACAGAAGGGAAACCATATCACTGTGAAATCTGTGATAAATCATTCACTTGAAGAAGTAACTTAACTACTCACAATCACATTCATACAGGAGAGAAACCATCTCCCAGACAGCTAGCTTAATGAGATACAAATGTATGCTCCCTGAAGAAAAGTTATATTGCTAATTTGTTTGGTAAATATTTCCCTCACAAAAAATATTTTTGTACACTTTATATTCATAGAGGAGAGTATCTGTATTAATGTCAAAAATCATTCTTTGAAGGAAATATATAACCATAAATATAATCACACCAGAAATGAGATACATCAGGGTGAACACAATCTTCCAACCTTTATTTTGTATAAATACAACTTTATCTACATTAGAGAAAGAAAACTGTGTTATTTTTATCTATATTAATGAGATCACTGTAATGTTTTAATAAAAAAACCTTCTCTTGGGACACTAATGTGGGTGTGTATGTGTGTGTGTGTGTATGTATATATATATATATAGATAAAGATATATGCATATATATATATATATATATATATATATATATATATATATGCATATATCTTTATCTATATATCTGTCCACATATGTAGTTAAGATTTTTTCCATTTTCCTCACGCTAGCTTACTACACTCATCTGATAGTCGAGAGACCCTTACTGTTGTTTACTTATTTGTTTTCATATATGTACATTAATTTGCCTTGCTCAGGGCTGAATGCTTTTAGCTTGAGTCCTTGGCCCAGCTGGTTTCAAGTAGTATTAGAAATAAGTGAGCGAAACTACATGGACATTCCAGATTCTGACTGAAGAGGCGATTACTGCAAATGATCTGTGCAGCTTGTTTTGTCCACTTGTTGTGTTTTTCTGTTCTACCTTTGATGTGTGCATGCATGTGTAGGAAGAAAGTTAGCTTCAAGCAATCTGTAGTAAATATAAAAAACACCTTTTAGGAACAACAATGATTTATTGATGAATTTTTTGTATAGATGTATAATAAGCTAAAAAATTTCTTTTTATATTTCACAGTAGGCAACCAGGGTTGCCAGCTATGTGAATAAGAATACAAAAGTTAAGGAATGGAGTAGGTAAGATCCAGGCTACATAAGTTTCATAGCAAACAGTATCGCGAAAGTGGTAAATATCCAAGCGGAGTGTATACCGCAGGTTACTCATCAGGTCAAGGATATCTTGATTAAATGAAAGTTTACATTGTCACAAAGAAGTAGATGTTAACACATGGAAGATTCCATCAGAATGTGTAGAGAGCATGGTAAGAGAGAGAAATATAAATGTGGAGAGAAATTAGAAATATAAGAATATTACTAATTTCTCACCACATTTATATTCTTCACTCTTACCATGCTCTCTACACATTCTGATCAAATCTTTAGTGTGTAAACATGTACCTCCTTGCAACAATGTAAATTTTCATTTAAGCAAGATACCCTTGGCCTGACAAGTGGCCAGTGGTGAACACCTTGCTTATATATTCACAGCTCTCTATGAAACATATGTAGCCTGGATCTCACCTACTATATATATATATATATATATATATATATATATGGATCAAAACAGTTTGATTCAAATTCCATGCTACTTGAAGTTTCAAAGCTTGATGAGCTTTGAAACTTTATATATATATATATATATATATAAACTACATATAAGTGGGATGACCACTAAGTGGACATCTACGTGAGGCCACTGGTTTAAATTGATATTAATCAAATTAATATTCAATTTTTTACCCTTATTATTTAAATTCATATATATATAGGCGTAGGAGTGGCTGTGTCGTAAGTAGCTTGCTTACCAACCACATGGTTCCGGGTTCAGTCCCACTACGTGGCACCCTGGGCAAGTGTCTTCTACTATAGCCTCGGGCCGACCAAAGCCTTGTGAGTGGATTTGGTAGATGGAAACTGAAAGAAGCCCATCATATATATATATATATATATATA
>NC_068985.1:61509396-61510118 GCF_001194135.2 Octopus bimaculoides | reverse complement strand
TCTTACATATATATATATATATATATATATATATATATATATATGTAAGAACGAACGTGCGAACCAAAAGGAGAAATGGTGACGAATGGAAAAACAGGCTCCTTTTTTAAACGCGTCACACGGTCACGACAAAATATAAGAGATATATATATTATAATACTATAACATAGAGATCGCATGTGAAATGCGAAAGGAATGCCAGTAAGGAAAACGATATTGAACCAACCGATGAAGATGAATAACAGTAAGATTTATTGGAGCATTAAATCGTATGTCTGTGAGTGAATGCGACATAATAAAACACATTAAAGACAGGCCGTCATGTAAAGAGAAGAGTGTGTGTACAAATATGTATGTGTATGTAAGAGTTACAGAGTATAGATCAGAGTCAGTAACACGTATGATAATTTACCAGTTTTTAGTTAGAGTACACAGTGGTAAGTGTCTGTATATAAGAAGTTAAGGCGTTAAGGCAGAGCGGTCACTCGTCGTAATGTTGGCGCTTCGATGCCGCGCCGGGTTCTTGAATACAGATGTTCTTCGCAGGCTGAATTCTGGCTATTGGTTTCGTGGTGGGCAAATCACACAAACAGGGTCGAGAAATGCTGCGGTAGTTGTTTGGTTAGCTGTTGGTAGTTTGTGTACGTAGAGTCGTGTTGATGCTGGCGGCGATGCTGGTAGTACGTAGAGTCGTGTTGCTGCTGGCGACGTCGGGGGCGATG
>NC_068985.1:61501946-61507535 GCF_001194135.2 Octopus bimaculoides | reverse complement strand
TCATTGACTTTCATATATTTATATTGATATACATATATATATACGTGTGTTTGGGTGCGTGTGTGTATATACATCTCTATATATAAAGATGATGCGTAATCTAGACAGCGTTTTTAGATTTCATTATTCTCTTTAACCCGGGCAACGCCGGGTATTTCTGCTAGTTGTATATATATAACATAATGCAAACGTGTAGCTTTTTTGTGCACTTTGCAGAAAATAAAGAAATAACAGTAATAACGTCAGTGAAAAATAAATATTAAGTAAATTGCCTTTCACATATTTATCACTATCAGTTACAAAAGCAAAAACATTTATTCAAATCCTTCAAATTCAGCATCAAATAACTGTTCCATTTGTTCCCCGGTAAACATGTCAGCATCATGGTAGTGTAAATCTCCGTCATCGTCAGATTCATAGTCAACATCAGAAGATTCACTTTCATTTATTTCATCTTTCCATACAATGTCATCCTGAGTACCATCCAGTGCAGACGATATACAACACTTCTATTTTAATAAATGTTGCTTACTGCAAATTATGGATGATTCTTTCATGACTTCATTGCTTTCAGGCTTAGCTTAAGGTATCTTTGCGCCAGACATCACAAAATGCGTCTGAATAAACATTGCCGGATAGCAAATAGTGACTCGGACATTGCTTAGAAAATATTTTTCATTTTTAACCTCATATATAGTACGCACTAGGGATTTTGACCTTTAAATTTTGGGGGGAAAAATGCGGATTATACTCGAGGATTTAGGGTACATGAGTAGTTAATAGACATTTCTGAGAGAATGATTTACCACAAATATCACAGTGATATGATTTTGCTTTTATATGAATGTTTTTGTGCCTAGTTAATTCACTACTACCAAAAAATATTTACCACAGATATCACAGTGATATGGCTTCTCTCCTGTATGAGTTCGTTTGTGTTTAGTTAAATGACTTCTTCCAGTAAATGATTTACCACAGGTACATTGGTATGGTTTCTCTCCTGTATGAATGTATATATGAGTAATTAAGGTTCCCCTTCTAGAGAATGATTCACTACATATGGCTTTTCTCCTGTATGAATACGTATGCGGCAAGTAAGGTAACCATTTTTAGGGAATCATTTGCCACAGATATTGCATTGATAAGGTTTCTTTCCAGTATGGCTGTATTTGTGAGTAGTTAAAACTCCACTCTGAGAGAAAGATTTTCCACAAACATCACAGTGATATGGTTTTTTCCCTGTATGAATACGTTTGTGTGGATTTAGATTACCTTTGTGAGAAAATGACTTACCACACATATCACAGTAATATGGCTTCTCTCCCGTATGAATGCATTTATTTATGGTTATATCACCACATTCTGAGAATGACTTACTACAAATATCACAGTAATATGGCTTCTCTTCTGTATGAATCCGCAGGTGAGTAGTTAGGGTACCTTTGTAATGGTTTGGCATCTCTCCTATATGAATGCATTTGTGGCTAGTTAAGTGGCAACCATCAAAGAAGGATTTACCACAGACATCACAGTGATACGGTTTCTCTCCTGTATGACTACGTTTGTGTATAACAAGATTACCTTTCTAAGTGACTGATTTACCACAAATATCACAGTGGTATGACAGTTTTCCTTTGCATTTCAACATCTCTTTAACAAAATCAATCCTATTAGACTTTTTTTTTTACTTTTAATCTTGTTTCTACATAATTCATTTTCCATAATTTCTTTCATCTTATTCCCATAAACAAATTTTTTTCTTCTTGCTTTTATATTCCAATCCTAACAAATATTTCTACTGCTAAATTTTCATCAACTTCTTTGCAATCCAAGTTTAAAAAGAAATTGCTCATAGCAAATATTTCACAGTAATTTTACCATATAAACAGTATTATATTTGGTCTGTACATCTTTTTTTCCCAATTTTTAAAAGGCAACATATACTGATAATGTATCTGAAGTCAAAAATTCTTGTATGCCAATGTCATCAGATATTCTGAAATAAAAAAGAAACAGTGTAAGATAGAAAGGATATCTAAAATGTAAAGACTCAACAATGGGAATTTTACTGTATTCCTGTACCAATATAGATAAATCTTATCGAATGGTAACTAAAGATATATTATTAATATAATACTATATTATAGTCACAAGACAGCCAAATTATCAAATGGATTCATACCAGAAATGGATATCCAAACCCAGCAATCTTCAGGAAAAGGTGAAAACAATAATTTGGTGTGGAGCTGTCTCTTTCTCAGGGGTGTATGTTATTTATTTCTTGTTCAGTGATGGTGTGGTCATGATTGGAAAGCTGTAGTCATGTTGAAATTCCTTTATATGCACGTGCAAAATCCAAAATGAACTGGATGTAATTTGTTTTGAAAATTTTTTATTTTGAACTGTAAAATACAGAAACCACATTATTTACCCCACTTCTTCAAGTACTGGAGACAGCTTCAAGCATATAGCCTCATTTTTAATCTTAGCCTCAGGGGAAGGGCTTTCCAGTACAATAAAGACAACCTCATTAAATCCAGTGATATCAACATCACTTCCAACATTTCAAAAGTAAAGGAAACAAGTATGAACAACATTCTTTATCATCTGTAATTCCTGTATTCAACATTAGGCTATGTTTAATAAAATGTTTAGTATGTCCAACTCCTAATGTGTACCGGTCTTGTTAGCTTAGTAGTGACCATTTATTTCCAAGTAACTGTCTTGACAAGATATATTCTTTGATATTGAATATTTCAATATTTTCAACTCTAAAATCTTTCTAACAACCACAGTGACTGACCCTTGGTTCCTGAGAGATACTTTTGTTATAAATACAATCAACGTCTTAGTGAATTGAACATGTAGTCTTCAGTTATCTGTGATACTTTCTAGGAGCATATTTCATATTAAAGATAGGTCTTAAGGTAGAGAGCTAAGTCTTTTATTTTATATTACTTGTTTGAGTCTTTGGACTGTGCCCATGTTGAGGCACTGATTTAAAAGGATTAGTTGAGAAAACACAAAGATATACACCTATATATAAACATATACACAACAGGCTTCTTCCAGCTTCTATCTACTGTATCCACTCACAAGGCTTTGGTTGGCCCATGGCTATAGTAGAAGATATTTGCCCAAGGTACTATGCAGTCTGACTGAACCTGAAACCATGTGATTGGAAAGCAAACCTTACCACACAGCCATACCTGTACCTGAACAGTTTCTCTGCCAAAATCCATTCACAAGATATATACAATTTCTTATACAACAATTGTAAGGAGAGAGGCAAAGGCACAATTTACAAATTTGAGCATCACTCCCTGAAGTATAGTTTTATAAGAGGGATTTCTTGATATTATTTTTCTTTTGTTTACTTGTCTTCTCTAAGTTTGTCAGCATATTGTTTTATTTTATTTTTTATCTGACGTGGAATTCCTAGCACCCCTGGATACAGCTTCCCTTTGATCATAGGTTTGCTCAGTCAGAGGTTGATTGGAGTCTAAACAGCAACAACGAATGAAAAACATGACACGAAAAAAGATTATTAATACCTACTATTCTATAGATTAACATAATGCTACCCAGTGTGAAAGAGTAGCTATAGTTCACAAATATGTAGACTTAACACAAGTTTGTATGAAGTAATTTTTGATAAATTAAAAGGTAAAGTTCAGTTGTTCTGGTAAAGATTTATATCTACAGTTTATCAATATAGAAATGTAATAAAATGCCCATTGTTGAATCTCTACATTTTAAAGTATCCCTTATGCATTATACTATTTCAGAATATCAGATGACATTGACATAAAAGAATTTTTAACTTGAGATATGTCATCAATATATGCCACTTTTTAAATACCAAGGGAAGGTGTTATACTGAACTGTTATAACTCTGTTTATTAAACCACATTATAAATGTGGTAGAATTACTTTGAAATATTTCCTCTAAACTGAGCATATTAGTAACGCTTCTCCACTTAACTGTCTGAAATATGTTGAAGGTAATCTAATTAAATTCAGAAAAATTTACCATAGAGTTTGCAGCCTCTTCAGCTATCAACAAATATCACTGTTGATGGAAATAAGCAGTAGAAATATTTATTAAGAATTAAATATTAAAATAAAGCAAGAAAATTACAAACATATTGTGGGGAAAGAAGAAAAATTATTGTAAAATGTTATGTGAGAACTGAAAGTATTGATATTTTTTCCATCAGAGACCCTAAAATGAAATTAGGAAAATCATCATACCATTGTGATATCTGTAAAAAGTCATTCTCTGAAAAAGGTAATTTAACTACTCACAAATATATTCATACAGAAGAGAAACCATATCAGTGTGATATCTATAGTAAATCTTTCTCTCAGAAAGGTAACCTAATTACTCACATACATATTCATACAGGAGAGAAACAATACAACTGGGATATCTGTGGTAAATCATTCTCTGAAAATGGTGTCATAACACAAATGTATTCATACTGGAGAGAACCATATCTTTGTGATATCTGCGGTTAACCATCCTCTCAAAGCTGTCACTTAACTAAACACAAATGAATTCATACAGGAGAGGAACCATATCACTGTGACATCTGTGATAAATATTTTGCTGGAAGTAGTGATTTAACTAAACACAAACATATTCATACTGGAGAGAAACCATATTACTGTGATATCTGTGGTAACTCACTCTCTGAAGAAAGCACCTTAACTACTCATAAATGATTTCACACAGGAGAGAAGCCATATCACTGTAATATCTGTGGGATATCATTTCTCTACAGGAAGTACCCTAACTACTCACAAACATATTCATACATGAGGGAAACCATGTTATTGTGATATTTATGGGAAATCATTCTCACAAAGTAGTCACTTAACTAAACACAAGCATATTCACGCCGGAGAGAAACCTTATACTTGTGATATCTGTGGTAAGTCATTCTCTGACACAAGTCATTTGACTAAGCACAAAAATATTCATACATGAGAGAAGCCTTATCATTGTGATATCTGTGGTAAATCCTGTTCTGGATGTAGTGATGAGGAGAGAAATGATGGCATGGCCATCTCTCCCCAGCTCTTATATTATTTATTAAATTCAGAAATACAACAAACACGAGGGTTAACGGTAACAACAGATCAATAATTTATTCCTGGTTGGTGTAGAGCCGTTTGGTTCCCAGGTGAAAGGCATGCCGCTATAATACCAAAGGCAGCTTCGACCACTTGTCGGGGTTGATGTTGTCAGAGAACTTGGAAAACGTCCTGTCACGACGGTTGCTAGATGAATAAGAGAGAGAATGTTATATCTTTATTCTCTACGTGTTGCATTGCGCATGCGTGCTCGGGTACTTCCGCTGACGGCAAATCCCTTGCACATGCGCAATGACACTTCCTAAGATGGCGGCCACACGCGCCAATGCACTGTCCGGACAGATCTAGTGACATAAGCGTCACTTGAGTTTTGTCGCAACGACGAAGGTGGAGTGGTTTCTGGTGTGTGTGTTGATGTTGGTGTATGCATTGGTGTGTGTGGTGGTAATGATGTTGACAGTGGTGTGTGTGGTGGTAATGATGTTGACA
>NC_068985.1:61500181-61501936 GCF_001194135.2 Octopus bimaculoides | reverse complement strand
TTGGTGTGTGTGGTGGTAATGATGTTGACAGTGGTGTGTGTGGTGGTAATGATGTTGACAGTGGTGTGTGTGGTGGTAATGATGTTGACAGTGGTGTGTGCGGTGTTTGAAAAACGGGCACGTCGTCCACGAAAGTTGAAGGTTTGTCAAGGTACGCTCTTTCAGACGGTCGACAGACACAATCTCTGTACGACCATTAGCGTCGACCTTGAAGAAATTCAACCCAAGACTGCGGGTTGAGCGAGGCGCGTAAGGCAGCCTTAAGTTGCCTATGAAATCGCTCAACCATCCCATTAGTAGCTGGTGGTGCGTATACGATGCCTTCGATGAAGGGAATGGAAGATAGGCAAATTTACAATTGTTGAATTTTGGCGAAGTTAAATCTAACGTCGACTAAAGAGTTTGGTCCTGCGAAATAGCAAGTAAATCAATTGCTACTGGAAAGGAAATAGAATTGACAGGGAGTCTCGTGAGACGGTTGCTGGATGAAATAAGAGAGAGAACGCTATATCTTTATCCTCCACGTGTTGCATTGCGCATGCGTGCTCGGGTACTTCCGCTGACGGCAAATCCCTTGCACATGCGCAATGGCACTTCCCAAGATGGCGGCCACACGCGCCACTACACCATATTATTGTGATATCTGTGATAAATCATTTTCTCAGAGAGGTAGCGTAACTATGCACAAACACATACATACAGAAGAGAAACCATATCACTGTGATATCTGTAGCAAACCATTTTCTGGTAATCATGTGTTGACCAAACACAGACATATTCATACAAGCAAGAAACTGTATCATTGTGATGTCTGTCGTAAATCATTTTCTGGAAATAGTAATTTAACTTAACACAAGCAGAATCATACAGAAGAGAAACCATATCACTGTGATATCTGTGGTGAATCATTCTCGGAGATGAGTATTCACAAACGTAGTCATACTGGTGAAAAACCATATCACTGTGATATTATTTTCTAATGGAAGTCACTTAACTAGACACAAGCACATTCATACAGGAGAGAAACCTTATCATTGTGATATCTATGGTAAGTCATTTTCTCAAAATAATTATTTAACTGAACACAAATACATTCATAATATATCTGTGATATCTGTGGAAAGTTATTCTGGCAGAGTGGTCACTTAACACATAAACGAATTCATAGAGGAGAGAAACCATATCACTGTGACATTTATTGTAAATTATTCTCTGGTAGAAGTAACATAATTAATCACAAGCGCATTCATACAGAATAGCAACCATATTGCTGTAATATATGTGATAAATCATTTATTCCTAAAAACACCTTAACTTACAAGGAAATTCATGCTGAAGAGATGCCACATCATTGTGATATCTGTGGTAAATCATTCTCTCACTCTACTATACATGTCTGTAATCATAGAGAACAGTAATTCGATGTCAAACGTCTTTCAATGAAAAATGTACAACTATAAGTATATTAACACAACATGCAATAAAGAAGTAATAACAGTCTCCCAACACTCTATTTATATAACTACATCTACATTGGTGAGATGACATACCCCTGATATTTCTAATATCATCGTTATTTCAGAATACTTAAACATGTTCCATATAACATATTATATTTCCAGAAAGTATTGAAAGTATTATTAGTTTATTTGACATTATAGATAAATAACTGAGATATGTATTAATGTACAGCTATTGTGTTACAAATAAATATACAAACCATAAAAGAGAATTGTTCATCATTCCTGGATATAT
>NC_068985.1:61492774-61499935 GCF_001194135.2 Octopus bimaculoides | reverse complement strand
TATATTACAGTTATGTTGAAACAGGTGATACGGAAAAGTGCAGTATTGATGACAAAACATTTGTGGAGTAAATTTTAAAGCTTTGCAGAAATAACAATTTGAGTTTAGCACACCAATCTGGACAGAATTATAATTTTTATTAGAATGGGATGGGCCATATCTGAAAGCAGCTCCAAGAGTTGTGAAGAACGATTTTGTACGTGGTCTGTTTCTGAGAGCTATTCTATTGGACCTCTGTGTAATCTGGCATGTTAAACATTGTTTTCATGATTCACCATTAAGTGCAGTAGCATGCCTTCTCTGATCTTGGGAAAGTCTCATCTCCCTTCTCTCTTGAGACTCCGATCTTGATAAAGTCTCATGGCCCTTATCTCTTGAGACTCCCACCTTTGGTTTTCTGCAATCCTCCTTGCTTGATAGGTGTTTCTAGAGAGATTACATTTTTTCTTTGTTGGCATATTTTTTTTCTCAATATTGTAAACAAAAAATTATAAACGTAGAAAAAATATACATTAATCTCTATTTTTGTAAGCAGTTATGTGTATGTGTATTTTTGTATTCAGTGTAAATTAATCAAATATAAGCAAATTGTAAATACCTTGCAACTGCTGCGATAATTATGAACTGGTAGATGTGTATTTTTATATACTTTGGACGTGCCACCTAATTGTTTTTTGTCAAGAATTTCGTCTCCAGCTGTTCTTGTCACATATGTATATATATGTGTAGATGTGTGTATGTTTAATAATGTACATAATGAATGCGCAAATACCCACACACTTACAGACACATATTTATATACAAAATGTGACAATACACACACACGCACTTTCACATACAGTCACATGCATATAGTAAAAGACACATACAGACATACATTCATGCATGTCAGTCGTCACATATGTATATGCATGTGTAAATGTGTATGTTTAATAATGCACCTAATGCAGAAACACACACACAGTCACAGAGAGCTACACACTCATACACTCACAGGCACATACTCACATACAAAATGTGACATTGTCGTGGTATAAAATGTCTTTTACTATCTTGTACATATCGAACACTCAAACACACACAGACACATACATACTCATATAAAATGTCCTGTACTATAGTTGACTATAAAAAGGTTATGTTTATGAAATGTTATATTGTTTTAATGGAAATGAAAACAAAATTACATATTGACAGTTGTGGGATATAATACATACATATATACTGGCCTTCGTGCAGGTGACACGTAAAAGCACCTACTACACTCTCAGAATGGTTGGCGTTAGGAAGGGCGTCCAGTCGTACAAACCATGCCAAATCAGACTGGAGTCTGATGCAGTCTTCCAGCTTGCTAGGCCCGGTCAAATCATCCAACCCATACCAGTATGGACAACAGATGTTAAATGATGATTTGTAAAGGCATGTGGCTTATAGTTTAGTGTATTCAGCTTGTAATCAGATGATCATGAGTTTGATTACTGGCGGCATGTTGTATCTTATTGCTCCATTTCATATTGCTCTAGTCCACTCAGTTGACAAAAATGAGTTGTACCTGTAATTCAAAGAGCCAGCCCATTCTGTGTCACACTGAATCTTCCTGAGAATTATGTTATGGGTAATGCATGTCTGTGGAGTGCTGAGCCACTTGCTTGTTAAATCATGAGCAGGCTGTTCCGTTAATCAGATCAATTGCAACACTTGTTATCATAACCAACAGAGTGACTGATTTGTATGCATCTATATATATATATATCTGAAGCAGGAATTTTTATATTCTGAAATATTATATTAGATTATGACCTCTTGTCGCTACACATGAGCCAGGCCAAGTTTACAACCACTAGGGAGTTACTCCATTACTTCCTAGCAATATCTGAAGAAGGAATTTTTATATTCCGAAATATTATATTAGACTATGAATAATTAAATTATTTATAACAGTTATTATAGTCTATTCTGCATTGTTGTGCCATTCCAGACACGTTACATTTCACAAACAATACACAATGCTTCCAGCAAACAATAATACTCTCTTATCTCTATGCCTGGGCCAGGCTGAGTTCACAACTGCTAGGGAGTTACTCCATTACTTCCTGCAGAATCCTAGATAAGCACCATATTGTCAAGTGTGAACGTCTGCTCCATCCAAGGTAACAGAGTTCTTCAGGATGTCTAGATACTCCTTTGTGCTGGTCTTCAAGCCAGACTGAATGAAGTGTGGACCCATGACACTTCCATCGCTCACTACGGCTCCAAATATCATCACAAAGGCAGGATTCTTAGTCTCAAATGGGGACTCGAGAATTTATGTGATTCACCTCAGCATCCACAAACATAAGAGTTTTTCTTGCACCTTGATGCTTGATGAATGACAGAAGCTTAATTCCAACGATGCTATAAAACAGGCCTTCCAAAATTTTATTGACTCTAGATAGCCAGGCTTTTACAGTTCCAGACTGGACAAGCTACCACTGAAATGGAAAAAGTGTATTGACAATATGGGTGCATACTTTGATGAATAAAACTGTTCCTTGTATTTATAAAATATTAGCAAACTTTTTTCTTTTCTACAAATTTCATACTTGAAGACCCAATATATATATATATATCTTTCATCCTATTTCAGTCATTAGACTGCAGCCATGCTTGGGCAGTGCCTTGAAGAATTTTTAGTTGAATGAATCGACCCCAGTACTTATTTTCTTTATGCCTGATACTTATTCTGTCAGTTTCTTTTGCCAAACTGCTAAGTTATGGAGATGGAAACAGACCATCACTGGCTGTAAAGCGCTTGTGGGGGACAAACAAAGACACAAAGGACCGGGAATTGTGGTGGTTTGCTATACTTGAGCAGACACATCAAGCTAAGTAAAATTACTATCATCCATACATACAGGCTTGTCTTTTGTAGATGCCAGTGTCACATAAAATGGTGATATATAGTATATAAATGTGCAGTTAGTTCAAGCAATGTACAAGGATGCAGCAAGTGAATATATATATATATATATATATATATATGTATGTATGTATGTATAAGTCAGTAAATGGTGGAGAAATAATAGGAAAATAAAAAATAATAATAAGGCAGAATGCTAAACTGAAAGCATATTTTAATATAGATGTGTGTAAGGAAGATTTAAAAGCTCAAAGACAATATAATGTATTGGTATATTTATTTTTTTATATATTATTTTTTATTCTTTTGTAAAAAACATTTTCATTCTTCCTCTTCTTGAAAATTTGCCATGCAATGAAAGCCGGTTAGAAATCCTTTTTAATCCTCCTTATACACATTTATATTAAAATATGCTTTCAGTTTAGCATTCTGCCTTATTATTATTTTTTATTTTCCTATATATGTATATATATATATATATATATATATATATATCATCATTAAATATCTGTTTTCCATGCTGGAATGGGTTGGACAGTTTGACATGGAGCTGTCCAGACTCCAGTTGTCTGTTGTGGCATGGTCTCTACGGCTGGATGCCCTTCCTAACACCAACCACTTTATAGAGTGTGCTGGGTGCTTTTTACGTGCCATCAGCATGGGTGTGTTTATGCAGCACCAGTACTTGCAAAGGATAAACCTGTATGTATGGATGACAGCAATCTTACTTAGCTTGACATGTCTTCTCAAGTACAGCAAATCACCACAACTCCCGGTCCCTTGTTATTTCCTCAGTGAGGCCCAGCATCCAAAGATCCTTTCTCACCACTTTGTCCCTCGTCTTCCTGGGTCTACCCTTTCCACAGGTTCTTTCCACAATTAGAGCTCAGCATTTCTTCATCCATACGCATTACATGATTGAGCCAGTGCAGTCTTCTCTCTTGCACACAACATCTGATGCCTCTTATACCCAGTTTTCCTCTTAAATCACTTACACGCTGTTATGTGTGTATGCTGACATTGTCCATCCAATGGAGCATGCTAGCTTCATTTCTTTTAAGCTTTCCTCTGTAAGCAAGTCCTCTATAGTCAAAGTCCATGGTTTCACTGCCATGTAACATAGCTGTACGTACACAGGCATCATACAATCTGCCTTTCCCTCTGGGAGAGAGGTCCTAAGTTGCCAACTAGAAGCTCTCTGAACTTTGCCCAGCCCATTCTTATTCTCTACTTCACTTTCAGAACTTCCTCCTCCACTGCTACTTGATCTCCTAGGTAACAAAAGCTATCTACTACTTTTAATGATACCCCTGAACATTTGAGGGAGTATTGTCTGCGCATTTTTAGTGCTTATTGTACCCACTCATGTCATACGCAAAGACTATTTTCTACGTTAACCTTCCTGTGATACCACTACACCTCTGTGTGTGTGTGTGTGTGTGTGTACATATGAATGTATATTCATAAACACACACACACACACACACACACACACACACAGAGGTACTAGGAGTATTTGAATGTCCAATCAGTTCAAGCTATGTACAAGGATGTGGCAAGTAAAGTGGGAGTAGGCAATGACTTCAGTGATGAATTTAACATGAAAGTAGGAGTTCATTAATGTTTTGTCCTCAGTCCTCTCCTATTTATCATAGTCCTACAAGTCATCACAGTGGAATTAAAATTGGCTGTCCATCTGTATTCTGATGACCTAGCTCTCATAACTGAATCCATAAAGGAATTGGAGAAGAAATTCCAAGTGTGGAAACTGAACCTGGAATTGAGAGGCTTTAATGTAAACCTTGCAAAGACAAATGTTTTAGTAAGTAAGTAAAAAGACATGATCCTGGTACCTACAAAGAAATAGCCTTACTTGATATGCAGAAAAGGAGTGGGTATAAACTCCTTACACTACTTGATGTAAGCTATGGACACATGAGATGTCATGGAATCACTAGCAGACTATCTGAGAATGTAATCTTCATATGCAGTATGAGCACAGTGGAAATTGAGTCTTAAATACCCAGACAGCTCACTGAAAATAGTCAATAGCTTTTGTAGGGAAGTGATTTCTCTGAAAGCACTAGGTTGAGTGGGAAATGAGAGCAGAATTACACATATCCCCCTTTCTGCTCACCCTCCCCAGAACTACTTCCTATTTCCCATGCATTCTCAATATCTTCCCCCATCACTTTATTTTCCACTGAATGCCCCTCTCATCTCCCACGTTTTGCTTTACCCCCCTCCCCCACACATTTTGCTAGTAGCAGTACCCTTCCATTACTTCTCTTTGCTTCACACTGCTTCCATCCTTATGCACCTCTGACTTTGTCCTTGGCACTGTGCATCTCTCTCTCCCAACATACCTCACACTTCACATCATCTGCACTACCACCTATTACTTCTGACCCTTTTCTAGATTACCTTCCAACTGATTTTCACAACTGACTGTGCCTCCATTGTGTTCGTCACTTACTACATTCCTCTCTATCCACCCACCGCTCCCATGAACTTACCTACCCTGTCTAACTCCTTGTTTCATTTCTCTTATATACACCTTCCTGTAACTTGAAGGAATACCCTGACACATCTTTAACATCTCTCTTTTTCAACAGGGGTAACCATGTACACAACCCCACACACACCTACAGCAAAACACCCGTTCCTGTCCCTCTATCATACTTTAACCTTTCATCACCTGGCATAAGGCCACCTCTCTCAATATTGCACTCCATTTCAGTTGAGGAGTCTTGTCTTACAACTTACTTGGTATCTCACCAATGCCAGTGCCACATTAAAAGCAGCAAGTCTAACCTGTGAAGTGGTTGGCATTAGGAAAAGCATCCAACCATACAAACCATGCCAATACAGACATTGGAGCTTGACACAGTCCTCTAGTTCACCAGCTCCTGTTGAACTATCTAACCCATGGCAGCATGGAAAATGGATATTAAATGGCAGTGATGATATATGGTTTTTCTTTTTTACTTTACATGAAGGGGAAACAACATTTCAAACAAATTCAAATATGAAATTGTAATGATTTTAAAAAATTTCCCACCTACTTTATTTTTTTACTCTTTCCCTTTCTTACCTGTTTCTCTTTTAAGTTACAAACAAGTAGATGCATATAGGTATATAAAGGGATGTTATTTGTATGTGGATGTTTCCATTTGTTCAAATTATGCTATAGTGTGTCACACTCCTAAAAAAGCTACAGCAAATGGGAAAATTATTTTGATGTCCCTTCCATTCTTTATTTTTCACTACTTGTCACATCTCTCTTTTCACAATAGTCAATGCTGCATTATCTGCTTAGAATAATATTGCCATCATTTATTAACTCAATAATTTAGATAATTTTACTTCATGTAGAAAACCACCACCCCCAACACAGAAAATGACTTGCAGAAACAATTCTAAACAGTAATGTTAGATCTGAGTGAGACATTGTTCTTTAGTGTTGATGGTATGAATGGCAGGAGGCAGGGGGATTAAAGTGATTTAGCGTCAGCAAAGGTTACAGAAAAATATCAGGAAGAGTGAGCCTGTAAGTACGAAGGTTAAACATTTGGGTGTGAAAAGGTAAGAGTGAGACTGTCACAGATGGCTTTATGAGTCTAGCCCTGACTACACATTTGTTATGTACATTAACATAGTGTAATACAAGCCATTCTAATGCTTAGCTGGTAGACTTTGGATGCAAGTTTTGTTTACAAGCATCTGAAAAACTTGCAAAGAAAGATGGTATCATCAAATTATAAGAAGTAAAGAATATGAATATGTAAATAGAAGTCTGAGTGGGAGGAAGATTTTACATCGTCGTCGTCATCATCATCATCATCATCATCATCATTATTATTATTATTATTATTATTATTATCATTATCATTATTATTATCATTATCATTATTATTATGATTATTATCATTATTGATATTATTATTATTATTCAGTAGTTTTATTTTTATAACGTGCTTTCACTTCACTACCGAGCGCAGCTCTGTGTGCCTGGGTATGTGCTGTGGTGCTCTTATGTTTACTGTATTGAAAGTGTTTTGCGTAGAATGTGTGCAGTACCCAGTAGTGCAATTTTCTGTATGTTATATATATTTGTAAGTCCTGGTGTTTTTGTTATGTATTTGTCTGAATATTTTTTTTATTATACCTAAGGCACCTACTATGATAGGAATTGTTTCTGTTTTTAGATTCCACATTCGAGTTACCTCTATTTCCAGGTCTTTGTATTTTGAAAGTTTCTC
>NC_068985.1:61484315-61490265 GCF_001194135.2 Octopus bimaculoides | reverse complement strand
TAGTTCCGTGACGGCCAGGTTTATGCTATTTATTATTGATGTTGTTTTATTGTCTATTTTGATTTTTGTGAGATATAATCTGTGGTCCATTCTAAGATCTGTGGTTTTCAGTTCTTTAATTATTCTCATTTTTATAGTATCATAATCATTAGGTTTCCCTTCGTTATTCCCAGGTTTTAGATTTGTTTCGCCTTCCTTTTCATTCATATGTTTGTCTGTGGTGTTCTGGATTGGTGCTTTTTGTACATTATTATACATCTCTATGGTCTGGGCTTGTTGTTTTTTGTTTACTTCGTTTTTGGTTAAAATGTTACGTTTGTCTTCGTGTTTTACTATCTCAGTGTTTATATTATTCTTTGGCATTGTTGTGTGGCTACTATCTAGATTTTCCTGATGTATTTTTCCTTTCAATTGTTCTATTTGTATTTCTGATAATTTTTTTGCTTTGAGACTATATCTTCGTATGTTAGCTAGTTTATTAGGGTTCATTGTTGTATCCAGGTCTTTATTTAAGTTATTTTTCTTCCATATTTTATATGTATGTGTTGTTGAGTTTTTGTTCTTTGGGTAGAACACTGCTGTAAAGTAAGCTTGTAGGATCGAAATGTATTCCTCGCGTGTCCATTTATGCTGTTTTGGTTTTATTTGCGGGACATGAGAAACAACATCTGGCCCTTTATTTTGACGGTCATCATTTTCGTAGGGTACCAGTCTGTTCATTTCTGTTGTCAGATTGTTTTGTACGTGCAGCTCTTCGAACTTTTTGCGTAACAACTTTAAAGTATGCACTTCCCAGTTGTTATTCGTGAGTGGAATAATACCGGTGTTATTTAATCTATTTGTAATTTTTTTGTACATGGTGTTTGGGGCCAAAGATGGTCTGGTGTTGATGTACCAAGTGTGTTTACATGTGCTGTGCGAGCAGTGGAGATGATATCCAGTTAAAATACATAATTTTATTTGGAAAAATAGAAATAAATTTCAATGAGTATTACTTACTCGAATATAGTCCAACCCTTTGTCAGCTATTTTTGGCTCCATGCGATGTCTTTATTTCCGATGTTTGTGGATAAATTTCAGAGCAGTGATTTATTGTTCTCACATGTTAAACGTCCCCGGTGTTATTATTATTATTATTATTATTATTATTATTATTATTACTATTATTATTCAACATCTGTCTTCCATGCTAACATTGGTTGGATGGTTTCACAGAAACTGGTAAGCCTGATGTCTGCACCAAACTCCACTGTCTGCTCCAGTTGTAAAAACCATGCCAAAGCAGCTGGTGGAGAGATTTCCTTTATTTTTTTGTAGAATACCAACTCACCCTGCCCTTCAAAGTTATTTCTAATGTCAAATTCTAGTCACTCACAAGCTCTTCTAGGTTTCCTCACTAATTCAGTTCTCAACAAGGTTGAATGCCATGTCTTTCTCATTCAACCATGGCAGTGGGTGAATATATTCTTTAGGGTCAACTTGTAGATAAGTGAAATTTGGTTCATTCAAAAAAAAAAAAAAAAAATTGAATTTGAATCAAAAAAGAAAAAAATTAGTTTATTGTGTTTAAAAGAATGTGCTCATTGAAATGTAGCTTGTGGTGAAAACCATATTAAAAGGTATTAGCGTGGAAGAAAGTTATGTGGCTTTAGATGAAAAATGGGAGAGGACGACAAAGTTTGAGTTTGAGTTAAAATAACTTAAGTTATCTAAAAGGTAAATTAATTGTGTTTTAAAAAATGCGCTCATTGAGAAGCATCTTTTTCTGAAAACTTCATTAAAATGCATTCGCAAGGAAAAATTTGTTTGGCTTAAAGTGATGAAAAATGGTAAGTAACCCCTAAATTAATTTTGAATCAAAATGTCACAGCTAATATCGAAGAAAACTATACAACAGTTCTGTTCAAATGAAAGAGCTCTATGAGATGACTATTATGGTTAAAACCTCGTCAAAAAATATTAGATACAAAAGCACTGGTGTGGGTTTAATTGACAGAAAAACCATGATCATTTGAATAAATTAAAATATTCTTTCCGTTTTAAGAGATGATTTCTTTTGTCAAATGTAGCTTGGCTCAATGGTACAGGGTGCTAAACTGGGGTTTGCTTAACTGGTGGTTTGCTCTCTAATTTTTCTTTTTTTTTTTTCTCTAAGGGTATTTTGCTGTTTTCAAAGCACCTCTCCTTTTGAGATTTCCTTTATTTTTTATAAAATACCAACTCACTCAGCCCCTCAAGGTTATTCTCAATGTCAAATTTTACTCACTTAAAAGCCCTTCTAGGCTTCATCACTAAATCAGTTTTCAACTGAATTGAAAACTATATCTCTATCATTCACCAAAGGTAGTGGGTGAATATATTCTTAAAGTCAGCTTTTACTTACATGCAAGCATTTCTGGGCTTTGCCTCAAGTGATGAAAGGTGAAGGATAATAAAAGGATGTGATGAGGTGTCAGGGTGGACACCTTGATACAAGGGAAGCAGAAGTGATCGGGAACATATTAAGCAAGGCCATTTCCCTGATGAAAGCAGAAATCTGTATGTTTTCCTACTGACTAAGAGTTAAGACTTTACTAAGTTAACTTTGATGTCTTTTGATTGTAGGTTTTCCTTCCACACCAGGGCAACCAATCTTAAACTCTTCTGTTACAGCCTAGAGGTCTATGATGAATAGGAGGGGACTATGATCTGCTACTTGCACTCTAAACTCATCACTATTTATTTTCAACTCTCACTTTATTGAAAGCATCTCTGTACATGGCTTTTATGACCCTATAAGATTACCTATGGTTTTCATAAAAATGTGGTATGATTACTTTCTTGGTGAAGACAATATAAATAATACAAGTAGAGGTGCACATACTTTGCACCAACACTTTGTGCTACCATTTTCCCCTCTCCTTGGAGCTATCTCCCCATGTCACCCACTTCATATTCTCAATATCATCCCATACACCCATTGAACACCATCTTATATCAGCCATCATTCCACCACCACCTCTATTTGTCACTCCTACATACCTCAGATCTCTGCCCTTGTTACTGAGTACCCCTCCCTTTGCCCCACTCATCAAGCTGCTCTCTATCTCCTTCCTGTATTGTCACTTATCACCTTCCCCCTGATCCACTCCTATTTATTTCACCCATCACCAAACTGATATTCACTAATGACCATGACCCTCTGCTGTTTGCCATTTATAGCATTACCTATACTTCTATATTTTGTACCTCTAACAGTTTGCCATTCACCTCACACTTTTGTGAACTTATCTGATCCTCTTCCTTCTTACCTGTTCCTCTACCTTCCTCCCTCTCACTTTCACCCTCTTGTACCTTGAGGCTATGTCCTAACGCCTCATCGCTCCTTTTCCATGGTAGGATACATGGGGTAGCCATGTATCTTCTCTACAGGAAGGCATTTACTTGTTCCTATTCCTCTATCATATTCTTGTGAACTACTTGGTAACTTCAAAAGTGCCAGTAGTGTGAAAAAAGCACTCAGTAAAGTGGTTGGTATTAGGATGACAAGATCCCAATTTACTAATATGATGAATAGACAGTTGAAAGTCAGATTAATGAGAAGAGTAGTCATTGCTTTCAATGGACTGGTTCTGTAGTTATGTGATCCTGAGAGAGTGGGAATGCAAGTGTCAACTGTCACAGGTTAGTTTTTAAGTTGCTGCTCAGGTAAGAGGTCTTACCAAACCTCCTGTTCACAAGTCAAATTGTCAAGTGCAATGACTGATTACTAAATAGTGGCTAACATAATGCTTGATTGCCTTTTCTTTTGTTCTACTTTCAGACCTTGTCTGTCTACTTCTAGATGAATTAGCTGGATGTCAGTCAGTGAATTTGATGGGTAGTCGCTCTGCATCGTTGGTTAGTTTTTCCTGATGCCATCATTGACTTTAGAAGATCCAGTTGCTATTTATTGAAAATGTTCTTGATATGAAATATTTCTGGTTTCAAATTATGCAGCAGAATTTGTAGACTCTGACATCAGAAGAATGTATTCATGAAGTACCAGCAAGTAAAATAGATTTATTCAGGCAAATTTTAACTTGCACATTAAAACAAATTATTTACTAGGAAGACAGAAAAACATTGACAAGCAGGAATTTAATTTTTAATTCGTTTGTAACTGCCAAAAGTCAAATGTCAAGTTTAAATCTTGTACAGAAATCATTAAATCCTGCAACAAGGTAACAAGCTAGCTGACCTGCAAAATTAGTAACCAAATATCACACAAATCACCATCTAATATAAAAACACTTTAGATGATCTAGTTGTAGATACATTAATAATTCAATATATTCTAAATACATACCAATGTTGTAATATGAAGTATGTGAGATGACCCTTATGTTGTGTAACTTTATGTGATCAATGAAAATTTTCACAGTTCACTTTTCACCTATCGGATAACTGGCGAAATAAATAGTATAAAGGGAAATAACTATTAATGTTGACAAGTGATGTTGCAGTTTATGTCGGGCATTGATTTCGGAAAACGGTATGTAGACAACGATTTGTTTTAATACTAGAATCTTTGAGCATACAGGAATTACAAGGTCGAAAAAACTGTATTTTGATTGTTCGATTTTTATCATGCGTAGAAAATTAAAAACTTAAACGTAAACAGAGAAATATACTTAATTCCTGTATAATACCTTGCTTCATCTTTATTTTTTACGTACTGCACTCGAATTGAAACTGAAATGTTTATGTGTTTAACTCACCAGGATCATAAAACTTATTCATGCTTCATCTGTAATAATATAGCTTATGCTAAAGTTATAATATTACTTATAACTTACTCCACATAGTGTTCTCTGTACTGGCTGAAGCAGGATTGTTTCAGTCGCGATTTATGTAAATATATTTGACTGAAAATATTTTTTTTAGATATAGAATAATTCTATCTGAAAACTATATATATTAATGTTAGCACATTAAATAAATGAAACTGTTTAAAATTAATGACTATGTTGGTGAAAGGGAATTACTAGGTTTAGCACCCTAGTTTCTGAGATACGTTTTCAACGATATCGATTATGTCGAGAGCCAATATTATTAACCGTTCAATAACCTGCTCATAATTCTTGCACAACTTAATGATGTCAGATAAAAGGAACGAAGACCATTAGCGGGTATCATCCAGGATATTTTCTAAGCTAGATTATAGTTTATTTCTCAGTAATTTCTTTTTGTCGTGTAGTTAATTAAACATTGCATCCCATCTACTAAGTTTATATTGATAATGAATAATATCAATCAGAATAATTATATAGACGTTTTTATGTTTAATGACCACGAGCAAATTATAGAATAGTTTTAAAAGTATGGACTTCTTTTCGACGCTTGTACAATTTTGTACAATAGACAAGTTTACTTTTGGGACATTCCGCTTTTGACTCATTTTATTTTTTAACACTTTCGTTTCAACTACCCCCACCACCACCACCAGACAATAGCTAAACACTTTTAGATACCAACTCTATGAGTGGAAAATCAATAGCTGGCAACAAATGAGAGGCGTATACAATACAAAATGTTTTAATTTCTTTCTATTCATTGATAGTTTCTAACCATTCCTGTTCGGTTTTTGTTGGTTTCGCCGCCAAAGAGGTAGATTTTCAATTATTTAAGAATTTTTGGCAATAGTCATTGCATCAGCTCTTAACTATCTTCACGTTAAGAATTAGCCTTGAAATATAGGTTTGGGGGAAATTGCAATTTCTTTTATCTCTCGCAAATATTCTTTCTCAGTGTGTAGAATAGAGACAGCTGATGAAGGGATATTCCAAGGGGCTTTCCGTTTTCCTATGTGTTCGTTCCGTTGTCTGTAGTTTATTGTTCTAACGTCCTGTACCCTGATATGCATGTATATACACATGTAGATGTAAGTATGTACATATATGTGTGTATACATGTATATATATTCTTTGTA
>NC_068985.1:61476917-61479197 GCF_001194135.2 Octopus bimaculoides | reverse complement strand
TATCACAGCGTTTTGGGTGGGGACATTAGCCATTTTATTTTTCTTCGTGCAGACGGATCGAACGTGGCCCTTCTGCCCGCATTTAAAGCATCTTGACCTACGTCCCTCCACCGATACACGAATAGTATGCCCCTCCCCAACGAAGACTCTATCTGGTAAATTTTCTAGGGTCAAATTGTCGGCCTGAATGACCAACTCAAGACTCTCAATGCATCGCCTCCTTCTGTCTCATGCTCAATATCGACAGTTTTCACTCCACGTCATAAATTACAGCAGTTGCTACCCACATAACATCGTATCCCTCGGGTATATCTTCCACAGTAACTTTTGCCGTTCTGCGGCCTAAGTATGTAGGCAGCAGCATTATCGTTTCGTTCCTCAATGTCTGAGTTGACACATCCTTCACCACGTCCTCCGACTCGAAGTGGGCTTCTATTGTTGCGCTTCTCACTCCTCGGTTAACGTGTCGAATCTTATTCTATATTAGTGACAAACAACGTTCAACGATTTCATTTTTTATGTCCATTATTTTTTTTTCTTTTAAGTTATAAACCTTGTACACTACGATTTTTTTCCTTATGGCTTCGATAGTTTCAGGTGGCGGTACCAGTTTTATCACTTTGCCAGTTTTTTCTATCAAATTTCTGAACTATAAGAGTTTCTCCATTGATACTTTAAGTTCAATTACATTACCGCCTACGGCATCCGAAAAACTTTGTTTCGCCTGGGTGACCTTTGTTGTAACATCTTTTTTTCCTTTCCCCCATCTCGGGAAAATCAGTTTTTGAAGATAATTCAAATGACATACTTGTCGCAAATGACAAGAAAAATATTTTTTTAAACTAACCTAAAAAGGTTAACAAAAAACAGAAATTTTCTGCCCCAGAGGGCGAAAATAACTATAAAACAGTTCACAAGAAGCAGAAATTTTCTGCCCCGTAGGGCAAAAATAACTGTATAACAGTTCACCACAAAACAGTTCAAATAAATTATTCCACAAAATATTAACAAATACGTAACCAAAAAGCGAACTCACATTAACAAGGGTTGCAACAATAATGATGTAAGGGGTGGGCTTCGATGCGAAAGATATTTCTTTGCAAATATATAAGGCTTTTTCCAGTGAAATTATTCACTGATATTGAAAAAGTGAAAACAAGCAATGTTAAATCTCTGAACGAGGTATTAACAGTAAGTGCACGACAAAGTGAAGTATATTTGCCACTTAAATGTGGCTGACCCCTAAGGGGTTCTCCTGGGGCTAAAAGCAACAATAACATCCAATTAATTATTGGGGTTGATTCATTCAACTAAAAATTCATCTCAGCGAGGCCCCAGTATGGCTACAGCCTAATGACTGAAACAAATAAATCTAGCATGTTATTGAATGCCAAATTGTATGACACAATATGTTAATAAAGTCACCACAGAATCTCATGTAGTACTACACACATATTCACTGTGTTATTAAGAAGTGTGTGCATGTGACTGCATTTACATTTTCTGTGCTTCTCTAAAAATCACTGCACTACACCAGTTAACTGCCATTCTTCACTAAAGGAGGGTTATACAAAGTATTTTCTTTTGTTAAATTGCCATTTCCTTCTTCATTAATATCATGTTTCTTTTTATTTGGTTTGCTATAATATTCCTGCTATTGATCACAGGTTATCTAAATCAGGACTGACATAGGGCTAAACAACAGACCACCAAGGGAACTTTTATTTGTTATGTTTGACCTACTAGAAATTGTAGCCAACTCTCTCTCAGTCACACCTCATAATTTTTTAAAAGTGCATTGGATAATGTAGTTCTAGATATACAATGTTTAAGAGATAATTAGAGTGTTCATTGCCCAATACCTTTTTTCCTGAGTCAGCTCACTTAGAAGTGTTATATGGCTAAACAACAAAAAGAAATTATGTATCTATAGAGAGAAGATTTATCATATACTAGCAGAAATACCTGGCTTTGCCCGGGTTAAAGAGAATAATGAAATCTAAAAACGCTGTCTAGACTACGCAATCCTCAACTGTTAGTAGCTACGATACCATATTTCTACATTAATAACTCTCCAATCCATGCCAGCATGGAACATAGACATTAAGTGGAATGCTAGAAGAAAGTTTTCAACTCATATGTATATAAAGTAAATACACGTAATTCAGAAACACGTTTTGTGTATTTTATTTCATAACCAAACAAACAGGTACAGATTATAAATAATGAAAGACCAATTTTGGTGATTCATTTGACAGAGGTAGTAGAGAGACAATGCGA